>NC_079215.1:54649456-54949456 GCF_029633865.1 Lampris incognitus | reverse complement strand
TCTCATCACAGCCCGGTTCACCTACTACTCACACCTCATATACTTTGCCTCCACCAACCCCAGGGCTCCCTTTACCACAATAAACAAACTCCTCAAACCCTGTGACAATACCTCCAATCCCTTCACAGTTAACAAGTGCAACTCTTTCCTTTCATTTTTCCGACCTAAAATTGACACCATACAGCAACCGGAGGAAACCCACGCCAACACAGGGAGAACATGCAAACTCCACACAGAGGACGACCTGGGACGACCCACCAAGGTTGGACTACCCCAGGACTCGAACCCAGGACCTTCTTGCTGTGAGGTGACCGCGAAAATACAAATGTTCATACAACTCCAGGAAAGGTAAAAGAGGTGGAGGTACAGCAACCATCCTCTCAGCGTTCCTTGGTTTAAAAGTGATTACATTTGAGGTATACACATCTTTTGAATATAACTACATTATTTTCAGTAGTCCTCCTATAGTGTGTATGATAGTTTAAAGAGTACCCATATGATGCTCCTCTTTCATTTCAGATTTTTCAGAAGTACTCTCAATTATTCACACCAATTATGACAGAATTATTATTTTAGGTGATTTTAACTTGCACGCGGACAATCAATGA
This sequence comes from Lampris incognitus, assembly GCF_029633865.1. Lineage (NCBI taxonomy): Eukaryota > Metazoa > Chordata > Actinopteri > Lampriformes > Lampridae > Lampris > Lampris incognitus. The sequence goes on along the minus strand of NC_079215.1, from coordinate 54,948,848 downwards.
GACTCATTTGCTCTGGAATTTTTCAACGTAACTCAACCAACTCATAACAGAGGCCACACTTTTGACCCTGTAATAACTCATGACCTGTCGGCCAATTTCTCTTCAGTTGTGGATGGCCACAGTGGATGTGGATGACCACAGTGAGTCAGGACCTTGGTTACAGCATATTCTCCCCGTCACTGCACTGCGGCATTGAGATTTGATGCTTGTTGTTGATGTTTTTTATTTTTTGTAATTAGGACCAGAGGGAAGACTGCCCCCTACTGGTCCACCAACACCACTTCCGGAAGCAACTAATTTTCCCGGGAGGTCTCCCATCCAAGTACTAGGCAAGCCCATACCTGCTTAGCTTCTGTCATTTGGCAGAGCCAGGGTACACGTTGGTATGGCTGCCGGATTACACCGCAGGATATTCCAGAACGAACTGTTAGGAAACGCTATCTTACATCTGAGATGGCAGCAAATGTTACTGATCACTTACGTGACACTCCTGCAAACATTTTACCCTCCTCTTGTGATTTTACTGTAGATAGTTTTAACAGTAAATGAAGGTCTACCCTTGACACAGTTGCTCCACTTAAACTAAAACAGACAATTTTTACTCCAACACCTCCCTGGAGAAACGGGAAAATTAAACAATTAAAGAGAAACTGTTGAACACCAGAAAGAAAATGGAGAAAGAATAAATTACTTGTCAATTACTAAGTTTTCTGTGAACAGCTGATTATTTACAATAAGGCAATTAAACATGCAAGACAATCATACTTCTCAAAATTGATGACAACTGGAAAAACCCCAAAATCTTAATTAAACAATTGATCATTTAATTAACCCTGTTTTTATCAAATCTAGCAGCATGTTCACCAACTCCAGATGTCAGGAATTTACAGTCTACTTTCAGAGATAAAATAGCTTCTCGACTGCTCACCCACTCCCGCTCCCAAGACCACATCAGCCCTGTCCTCTAGAACCTTCGCTGGCTCCCTGTCCCACAACGGATCCAAAGCCCTCCAGAACCAAGACCACTTCTACCTCACTGACCTGCTCCACTACCACACTTCTTCCCGCAGCCCCCGCTCCTTCGATGCCAGCCTCCTGTCTGCACCACACAGGACCAAGCACCGGTCCTGGGAGGACAGAGCCTTCTCCATAGCTGCCCCCCTCTCTCTGGAACCCTCTCCCCAAACACATTAGAGACTGCACCGATCTTTCCACGTTCAAATCATTACTCAAAACTCACCTCTTCAGAGTTGCTTTTAATGTGTGATTAATGTTGTGTGTTCTACGTTTCTGGTGTATTGCTTTTATGGTTATTTTAACTTATGTAATGCATCTTTGAGTACTTTGAAAATATATTATTGTTATTATAATTATTATTTAACACTAAAAATCTATCTGCCTTTGTGAAAAATACATGGTTTCGCTTGCCAAGGCATAAATAAACTAATTTACCCATAATTGCTCCCTGATTTCTCTCAAGGCTTCACTGTTGCACCTATAACTTGGCATCAAACTGGGCTCATTTAGTGTTGCAGCATGTTGGATTTGACAGGCAGTCAACGAGGACTGCCTTTTTGGGCTGTTTACGTTTTGTTTCTTCACACCTTGGAGAATCATTGGTCCCTGCAGCAGCTCTGACTCTGACCTTTCTGTGTGATGCGCTGACTCTGTCTCCTCACGCGAGCGTTCCTCAGGAACCTCCACTGCCTCTCCATCCGCACCTGGCTCTCCAGGTCATGCTCCTCAGGGATCTGCATGTGTCGGGCGAGCAGAGAAGAGAGAAAGACAGGACGAGTCAATTTAAATGGGTCAACACAGAGACGATGTCCCAACTCTTGATCTGCAGCGACCACTGTCCTATTCTGAGGCAAAGATACACCAAGCATGTTTTAAATATACTTGTTAAAAAGCCAAATACAAAAAGTTAAGATGTGGACGAGGTAAGGATATTCCGCAAATTCCGGAAACCAACCCCGTAGCTATTGACTGAAAACCAAGGCGTTAACTAGGTTAGCTGCATAGCGTTTTCTAGATGTATGGACAAAATGTGAGCATTATGAGTCTACCCTAGTCTACAAACTGGTCTCCAAGTGTATGAAGCATTCTTTGGAACAGGCCGTGTGCAGGTATTTTGACCGAGCCAGTATTTTGGGCTGACGGGTGACATTTTGAGATAATCTGCATTCACATCTACGGCCCCTTGGCGAGTAGCATGCTGTAAAAGAACAGTAAGAGGAAAAAAACTACATTGGCTTCAGGTTGTGCTTAAACACTGGCATGCATACAGCCTCTCATCTGTTGTATATGAAATGTGACAGAAAACAAAGTATAACTAATCCTTCTTTTTAATGATATTTGGATGCAGAAAGACGCAGGCTTAAAAAGCTTTGTTTCCTCAACTATCATGAATCAGGAACATTTATTTGTCATTTCATTTCATGCACTTGCATATATGAAATCAAACGACATATCATTTCCCCCAGCCCACAGCAGTGCACCACAAAGACAAAAACACATATCCAAACTAAAAGTACACATATATTCAAACTACAAAAAAAAACCCAAAACTACAAAACACATATATCCAACATATCAAAAACATTTTTTTTCACTGTCCAAGACAGTGAATGCCAGATGACTGTCGGAACTGCTGGTCGGTCTGCATGGGCTAGCAGTTAGCTTAGCCTGCCCCGCTTACGCATCCTGTCAGACCGCCCTCGGTGTTACCTCTTCGGGCACAGCTCCAGGCAGCGCCGTGGTCTCTGGGCCCACAAGACGCAGCAGACCAAGCTCTCCCAGCCGATCCAGCGCCAGCTCTCCCAGCCATCAAACGAAGACAAACTTAGACGCAGACGTGGACAAAGACACTGCATGGACGGTACTGGGTGAGGCTGCCGCAAACGTGAATTCGCGCCGCGATCATCCCACACCGGAAGCGGAATAATAACCACAACCTGAAGTTATTGAAGCGGCTTGAAGTGTATTAGAAAACTAACGTGACTGGAATTTTACTAAATGAACATTTGAATGACAACAGTATTACTACTACTTGACAGCAACAGAGAACTAAAAGTAGAATCGAGAAATCCAAGATAATGTTTTACAGAACTCTAATTGTGCTATTATTTTTTTCAAACATTTGCAGTGTAAAAACCTTTGGCAGTTTAAAATATCTTGTAGTAGATCGCCCAATCACTGCTAGGATAGGTGCCAGCATCTCTGCGAACCTGATTGGGATAAGCGGCTTGGATAATGGATGGAATGGACATAAGACAGAGAGGAGGCAGGCTCGGCAGGCCTGTGTGTGTGTGTGTGTGTGTGTGTGTGGAGGTGGGGAGGTGCGACACTGTAGCGTAGATCAGATGCTGTGTTTGCAAAATTTTGAGTGCTTCCATAAAACTGCACTCCATTACAGAGCTGCATGTCAGTGGGCACCTCAAAGTGTGAACGCAGGTTATCATAGTACTGTGTCAGCAGCGTGTTCACGGCAACACTTCGGCTGTGTGATGCCACATCTTCAGGTCTTGAAGTGTGCGTATGTGTGCGCACGCCTGTGTGGAGAAATTAAGAGGGGGATACGCACTCAGATTTTTGTATTGTGAGTGATGGATTATTCATCGCGCTAACCACTGTGGCACGGTGGCGCAGGGGTTAGCGCGGTCGTCTCACAGCGAGAAGGTTCTGGGTTCGAACCCCGGTGTTATCCGACCTTGGGGGTCGTCTTCTGTGCAGAGTTTGCATGTTCTTTCCGTGTCTGTGTGGGTTTCCTCCGGGTGCTCTGGTTTCCCCCCACGGTCCAAAGACATGTAGGTCAGGTGAATTGGCCATACTAAATTGCCCCTAGGTACGAATGTGTGTGTGTGTGTGGGCCCTGTGTGATGGCCTGGCAGCCTGTCCAGGGTGTCTCCCTGCCTGCCGCCCAATAACTGCTGGGATAGGCTCCAGCATCCCTGCGATCCTAAGAGCTGGTTGGGATAATGGATGGATCGCTGGAGTGATGAATTATTGAGTTTCTAAGTGACACGGTCAGTATGCAGTTAATGTATGTGTGTGTGTGTGTGTGTGTGTGTGTGTGTGTGTGTGTGTGTGTGTGTGTAAAAAAGCCAGGTCGTTGATTTAGTGTGTGTGTGTGGGTGTGTGGGTAAGAGGGACAGATACTGTAGAGAGAGTTTATATCTTCAGCCACACATTCAGGTTGCTGTCCTGCTCTGGGTGCCTGCCAGGCCACTTCTTTTTGCGTTGAGCTTGTCTGAGAGAGCATCACATCTGATGTGTGTTGTGAAGTGAATCGAAAACACCTTTCACACCGACAGAGGCTGTGGACATTTTTTTGTCCAAAGTAAACGTTACTATGGATACAATTGTTTTGTTTTTTTCTTTGTTTCTACAACCTTCGCAAAATCATCTGTTGTCCTATGTACCGTACAGATCAGTATTCACACTCGTTGTTGAAATTTCCGCTTCCGGTGTGGGAAGATGGCGGCGAGAACGTGCGTTTGCGGCGGCCTCACCCAGTGCCGTCCATGCAGTGTCTTTGTCCACGTCTGTGTCTGGGTTTGTGCTTTCGTTTGACGGCTGGGAGAGCTGGCGCTGGATTGGCTGGGAGAGCTTGGTCTGCTGCGTCCTGTGGGACCAGGGACCACGGCCCTGCCTGGAGCTGCGCCCGAGGAGGAAACACCGAGGGCGGCCTGACAGGACGCTGAAGCGGGGCAGGCTAAGCTAACTGCTAGCCCATGCAGACCGGCAGTCCCGACAGTCATCCTGATGTTCGCCCTCTTGGACATTGAATTTATTCATTTATTTATTATAATATGTTGGCAATATGTGTTTTTGTAGTTGTTTGTAGTTTGGAGATCTGTCTTTGTCTTTGTGTTGCACTGCTGCGGGCTGGGGGGAACGATGTGTCGTTTCATTACATGTGCGTAGGTGCATGAAATGAAACGAAAAATAAATGTTCCTGATTCTTTGTCACTCCCAAACGCTGAGCTTTTTTCTTTTGTGGCTCATGTGTGTGCACGAGGGAGAGTGCAAGATAGAGAGGAAGTGAGATGCTGTACAGAGTGTATGTCCACAACCAGAGATGTATGTGTTCTTCTGGGGGACTGAGGGTGAAAAGTAGGTTCATTGTATAGTGTGTGTGTGTATGTGTGTGTTGGTGCATACTTTTGTGTTTCACCTCAGGGTCTCATTATAGCTCACATTAGCAGCTGACAGTGTAGGACCACAGGCGTGGGAACCACAGCAACAATTGCGTTTCACTTTTACCACACACGCACACACACACACGCACACACACACACACACACTGATAAACAGAGAAACACACTAGATCTCAGCGTGCTCTGCTGCACGTCTCAGCCCGCTGACACCCCCACACGCTAACCTCCTGCTTCTCCTCCTCTAACTTACACCCTGCACACGAGCTCGAGGAGCTGCCGCACTATGCAGAACTACTGGGTTGGCAAGACAACTTTGGAATCAACCCCCCCCCTCCCCTTTTTCCTTTTTTGTGCTATGATTATGGTTTATTTTTAACGCGAGGCACTGTGTGTATATCGGCATGATTGTTTAGTGCGTCCGGTGACATACCAGGCGAGTTCTGTCGAGGTTTTTAGATCCAAACAAAACGGCAACCGCCTCCGTGAATCACAAAGGTCGTCGTCGTTGTTCCAAAACGATGCCTGTTGACTTGTGGGTGCACAGGTAAAAAGGGCTCACTGACCTACTCGCAGTTTCTTTCCAGCAGTTTTCTCAACCCCTGGCATTTGGGTTAGTTATTGCTCTTTTAGTGATTTTGTCGTATTCATATTCTCGCATTTTATTTGTCATTCTTCAGTGAAACACACCGCTTTGGATCGGTCTGTGTTGCATGAATCAGAATCAGAAACACTTTGTCGTTTCATTTCATGCACTTGCACGCATGAAATGAAACATTGTTTCCCCCAGCCCAAAGCAGTGCAACACAAAGACTAAAACATATCCAAAAACTGCAAGAACTACAAGAACACATATATCAAAACTAAACAACAACGACAAAAGAAATCACTGTCCAGGAGGATGAACGCCAGCCAGGATGACTGTCGGAACTGCCGATCTGCATGGGCTAGCAGTTAGCTTAGCCTGCCCCGCTTCCGCATCCTGTCAGACCGCTCTCGGTGTTTCCTCTTCAGGCGCAGCTCCAGTCAGGGCCGTGGTCCCTGGGCCCACAGGACGCGGCAGACCAGCCGATCCAACGCCAGCTCTCCCAGCCGGACACCATCGGCACACCTCCCCGCACTCCACACGACGACGCTAAAAACACAGTTGAGGCTAGGCGAGGCTGCCGCCTGACCGCCCTCGGTGTTATCGGAACTGCCAGTCTGCATGGGCTAGCGGTTAGCTTAGCCTGCCCCGCTTCCACGTCTTGTCAGACCGCCCTCGGTGTCATCAGAACTACCAGTCTGCATGGGCTAGCAGTTAGCTTAGCCTTCCCCGCTTCCGTGTCCTGTCAGATCGCCCTTGGTGTTACCTCTTCGGGCACAGCTCCAGGCAGGGCCTCGGTCCCTGGGCCCACAGGATGCAGCAGACCAAGCTCTCCCAGCCATCAAACGAAGACTAAGTTAGACGCAGGCTTGGAGACAAAGACACTGCATGGACGGCACTGGGTGAGGCCACTGCAAATGTGAATTCGTGCCGCCATCCTCCCACACCGGAAGCGGATGAAGTAGGTGAGATGTTAAAAACGGGGCCCCTCTTCATGTGAACACGCTCATGGCTTGATGAGAACAGCAGGGTGTAGAAGTGATGACTCCCTTTGTTCGGCCAGTTTTACTATTCCTATTGCCTTGTTACGTAGCCAGCACTTGCAAAGATTCCCAAACTGTGATGAAGTGCCTTCACGAGTATGACCCCTGCTCTCTTTTTTTAAGATGTATGACAGTTTGGTCTCATATTTATTTTTGTTCCATAAATTAATTTATTGTATTTCTTCACAAAAAGTGCTTGGGAAATGAACGCAGCTGTTTAGCATGCAAAAGGCTGCTTGGGGTATGGACGGCCCTGCAGCAGAAATGTGCTTGATCAGCACACAGTGTTAAACAACAACCCTGTCCAAACACACACCATGACCATCCGTTATGGTCATTCGCACCTACAATAAAACGCTATAACAGCACAGACACACACGTGTTAACCCACAAACTCCTGTGTGCTCACACATGCTACACGTGCATGCTCGCATACAGATGTTCTCAGCCATGACACAGCTGTTAAGCCAGCATGCATGAGCCGCCTAATCACACATCTGTATATCCGTTCAAACACAGCTCTGTTGCTTTTGCTCTGGCTTTTTATCTCCCCCTCCCCCAGAACAAACACAACCGAAATCCTCTACTTCATTGCTAATCAAGCCCACTTATTAGCCCTGCTTTTTATCCCCCACCCCTGTTTTTCGCCAAGCCACCCGGCAAACCCCTCACAGATGTGCACATGTACAGACATGTATTCCTTCTCGCAGCACCAGAATTGTCTCGCTGATGAGCACTAATTAGTCTGAGGAGGGTTTCCTTCCTTCCAAGGAGTGAGGCGAGCGAAAGCAGGAGGGATGTGGGGTAGATGGTAGATCTAATAATGAGGAACGAGGGAAGACATTTTCTGAATGAATATTTGCCAATTTCTGTGTTTTTGTATTTTTTTCTCCCATATTGATAATACAGCTTGCAGTTCTCTGGGTGCTGTCAAGTAACTCTATCAACGTGCACGCTCTGTCTGCTTTTATTTGATTTGTTCAGGTGGTCTAAGCATGATGGGTTGGTAAAACCACAGGTTACATTATCTCCATCTCATTCTGTGCCCTCATTTCTAATCTACACCATAATCTACATGATAATAGACATCAGAATCTATATAATCTATATCATAATCGACATCATAATCTATACAATCTAAATCATAATCTATACAATCGACATCATAATCTATATAATCTATATCATAATCATATAATCTATATAATCTACATCATAATCTATATAATTTCTATCACAATTTCTATCATAATCTGTATAATCTATATCACAATCGACATCATCTATAAAATCTATATCGTAATTTATATCATAATCTATATAATCTCTATCATGATCATAATCTATATAATCTACATCATAATCTATATAATTTCTATCACAATTTCTATCATAATCTGTATAATCTATATCATAATCAACATCATCTATAAAATCTATATCGTAATTTATATCATAATCTATATAATCTCTATCATGATCATATCATAATCTACACTGCTCAAAAAAATAAAGGGAACACATAAGCAATGCAATGTAGCTCCAAGTCAATCACACTTTTGAGATATCAACCTGTCCAGTTAGGGAAGCAACACTGATTTGTGAATCAATTTCACCTTTTGGTAAATTGTCTAATTTCCACCAGGTGGAAATTAGACAATTTGCAAGACAACCCCTATAAAAGGAATGGATTTGCAGGTGGTGGCCACAGACCATTTGCCTGTCCTCATCTTTTCTGGCCGATCTTTGGTTAGTTTTTCATTTTGCTAGTGCCCTCACCACTAGAGGTGGCATGAGGCGGTATCTGCAACCTACAGAAGTTGCTCAGGTAGTGCAGCTCATCCAGGATGGCACATCAATGCGTGCTGTGGCAAGAAGATTTGATGTGTCTCCCAGCACAGTGTCCAGAGCATGGAGGAGGTACCAGGAGACAGGCCAGTACACCAGGAGACGTGGAGGGGGCCGCAGGAGGACAACAACCCCGCAGCAGGACCGCTATCTGGTCCTTTGTGCAAGGAGGAACAGGAGGAGCACTGCCGGAGCCCTACAAAACGACCTTCAACAGGCCACTAATGTGCAGGTTTCTGCTCAAACAGTGAGAAACAGAATGCATGAGGATGGTATGAGGGCCCGACGTCCACAATTGGGGCCTGTGCTCACAGCCCAACACCGTGCAGCCCGATTGACCTTTGCCAGAGAACATCTTGGTTGGCAGATTCGCCATTGGCGCCCTGTGCTCTTCACAGATGAGAGCAGGTTCACACTGAACACATGTGACAGACGTGAGAGAGTCTGGAGACGCTGTGGAGAACGTTCTGCTGCCTGCAACATCCTCCAGCATGACCGGTTTGGCGGTGGGTCAGTGATGGTCTGGGGAGGCATATCCTTGGAGGGCCGCACAGACCTCTACGTGCTAGCCAGAGGTACCATGACTGCCATTAGGTACCGGGATGAGATCCTCAGACCCATTGTCAGACCATATGCTGGTGCAGTGGGCCCTGGGTTCCTGCTCATGCATGACAATGCTCGTCCTCATGTGGCCAGAGTGTGTCAGCAGTTCCTGTATGTCGAGGGCATTGATGCTATGGACTGGCCTGCACGTTCCCCAGACCTGAATCCAATCGAGCACCTCTGGGACATCATGTCTCGTACCATCCGCCAACGCGATATCGCACCACAGACTGTCCAGGAGTTGACCGATGCCCTGATCCAGGTCTGGGAGGAGATCCCTCAGGAGACCATCCGTCGTCTCATCAGGAGCATGCCCAGACGTTGTAGGGAGTGCATACAGGCACGTGGAGGCCACACACACTACTGAGCCTCATTTTGAATCGTCTTGAGGAATTTCCACAGAAGTTGGATCAGCCTATGTTCTCATTTTCCACTTTGATTTTGAGTATGATTCTGAATCCAGACCTTAATGGGCTAATGATTTTGATTTCCATTGATCATTCTTAGGTATGGATGGATAAGATTTGTTGATATTCTATCTACAGAAATAGGTGTACAATGATTTAAAAAAGTCATTTCAGGTAGCTGGGGAGACACCCTGGACAGGCTGCCAGGCCATCACAGGGCCAACACACACACATACACACACACACACACACACTCACTTCTGGTTCCCAGCTGACGGTTTGTTCATTTCTTGCTCTGCTTGCCCCCCCCCCCCACCTTTTTCACCCCAATTGTACCTGGACAATTACCCCACTCTTCCGAGCCATCCCGGTCTCTGCTCCACCCCCTCTGTCGATCCAGGGAGGGCTGCAGACTACCACATGTCTCCTCCGATACATGTGGATTCGCCAGCCGCTTCTTTTCACCTGGCAGTGAGGAGTTTCACCAGGGGGACGTAGAGCGTGGGAGGATTACGCTATTCCCCCAGTTCCCCCTCCCCCCTGAACGGGTGCCCTGACCGACCAGAGGAGGTGCTAGTGCAGCGACCAGGATACATACCCACATCTGGCTTCCCACCCGCAGACACGGCCAATTGTGTCTGTAGGGACGCCCGACCAAGCCGGCGGTAACAGGGGGATTTGATCCGGCGATCTCCGTGTTAGTAGGCAACGGAATAGACCGCTACTTTACCCACACAAAAATTGCACATTTTTACAGATTTATGTTATGCTTGGCCAACAGATGTTTGGATAAATTGTCCATATCGCCTCCCTTAGTTTAATGGTTTTATTGCATTTTGGCAACCAACATTGTTGTCGTCTGGGTAAAGTGTAACCACACAGTGTTTGGTTCTCTCCACCATCATCACACGAACACTTCTCAAGTGTTGTGTTAGAATGAAACCCCACCCCTCACTCACTGACAGACGCCGAGAGAGGGAAACGGCAAGATAAGAGAGGGAAAGCGAGAGAGAGCGGCAACATTATGGTAATGGCTTTGCCATAAATTCCTTGAAAACCGTATTTGCTGCTACAGAAATCTCACTCCCTAATTTCTCCAAACCCAACAGTGGAACAGATAACACCAGACCATATCAACACCACGTGTTTTACTACTTTAGAACCAGTTCCTGTTTAGTACCAGGTTTTCAGGCAGCATCCTAATCTCGATATAGTTCAGCTCACTGCCTTTACATTGAAATCTGATTTCTCTTTCACTAAAAAGCATATGAAGGCCACCGGGGAAAAAAAGATCAGTCACATTTTTTTTTTTTTTGAGAAAATCAATTTCAATAATTCAAAACGCTCTCACAGACTTCACATAAAAATTATGGTTCGATTTTATATCTTTTTTTTTTTTGGTGGATCTGGTCATGTGATCTGACCAGGACCTCACCAGCGACACTGTGATCATTTTTCCTTTGTACACATTGGACATTGATCGTTCTTTCATTATACATGTTTTTAAAAAGTGTGTCTAACTCAGGACTTCGATCGTTTTAGGTGTTCATAATTTGTGGGAAGAAACTACGGTGCTTGGGGAGTAGGTTAAGGGCAATTGTTAAGGGCAATTGTGACTGATCGTTTTTCCCCCATGGTCTTCATATGAATTCAGTTAGTTCTAACAGTTACACCTTATAAAATATTTACCATACACAACATCAACAGCTCACTCGTTCCCTGTGTCTCTCCCATTCAAAAGTGTGACGACAAATCATGTGTGACAAATAGGCTATGGACTGTAATTCCTGATTATTTTCAGTATCGATTCATCTATCAATCTTTTTTTTGTGTGGATTTTCCCCCTTTTTTCTCTCCAATGGTACTTGGCCAATTACCCCACTCTTCCGAGCCGTCCCGGTCGCTGCTCCACCCCCTCTGCCGATCTGGGGAGGGCTGCAGACTACCACATGCCTCCTCCGATACATGTGGAGTCGCCAGCCGCTTCTTTTCACCTGACAGTGAGGTGTTTCACTAGCAGGACGTCATGCGTGGGAGGATCACAGGCGCCCCAACTGACCAGAGGAGGCGCTAGTGCATCGACCAGGACACATACCCACATCCGGCTTCCCACCCGCAGACACGGCCAATTGTGTCTGTAGGGATGCCCGACCAAGCCGGAGGTAACACGGGGATTTGAACCACCGATCCCCATGTTGGTAGGCAACAGAATAGACCACTATGCAGCCTGGACACCCCTTTTTCATCTATCAAACTCTTCTTATTCAATTGTTGCTTTGTATGAATAAATAATTTAGTCTATAATTTCAAAAATATTGACAAGTTCTCAGTCTTAAGGGATATCTTAAAGCTGCTCGCTTTAGTCTGATCAGCAGCCAAAAAACCCAGTTCAGTGTTCATCTTTCACTATGTAATGAGATGAATCAGAGACAGGCAAGCGTTTATCGATTGTAGCAACCAGAGAAGCCAAGAGAGTGGAGACAGAGACTACCTTCATGACTGGCTGAGCAAAGTACTTGGCACTCCAATCACACAGGCCTGTCTGAAGGGTGGCACTGATGTAGTTCCTGTGTCCACCCTGCTCATCCCCGTCCTCAGCTGCCTAGATATACACAACACAGACAAGGACACACGTGTACATACAGACACATACATGACCAACACACACAAATACACACACCCCGCAAACAAATCAATAACGCAGGGCACTTTATTTTGCAGTCAGAGTCACAATAGGCATAATTAAATGAGTCAAGGCAGAGTATGCAAATTTTCATCGTCAGTCAACTTGCAGCGGTTTTCCAGCACTACGGCACCCCGTCTGCCGGTTCATTCTGACCAGCGTAAACGATGCCTCGGCCTACCTGTTCAGGACCCTTATCAAACATCTTGCGTGTGCGGGGGAACTGGTGCGAGTGAGGAGCCTGTCCGCCCAGCGTGGGGGTGTAGGGGGGCCGTATGGTGGGTTGCTCCCTCGCGGGGGGCTTGGGCACCTCATTGGTCAAGCTGGAGCTGCTGGCACTGGGCATAGGAGGAGAGCCTCTGGAGCGAGAGAGAGACGGGGTGGGGTTGAATAACAGCGGTGGTGAATGAAAATGGTACTTCAGTTGGCGTTCAGTCTCGGTCAATTCGCAGCAGATGTAATTTTGATGCATGCGAGCGTGCGCCTGAGCTTTGGGTCGCCAAGCCCTCATAAATATACATTTCTTTTGACCCAGATCTGGATGATGACACGGTACTCAGCTAATAGAAAATTCCAGTCACTTGGACGCCGTTCTTCTCAGTAAAAAATAAAAAACCACTGGAAAACTCACGAGTAAATCTCATCATCTTGTTTCTCTAAACTCCTACTTGATATACCCATTCACAGTGACGCACACACACACACACACAAGGCCAATCTATTAAATATGTCTTTTAGCTGAATCACAGGCCAACAGGGTGATGATTAAGAACAGTTTGAAAAATCTGAAAGTGAAAAAGATCAATTAATCCCACCATTGGGGAAATTAAAGGTATGTTCCCACACTGGTTAGTTACGCTCAATACATCGAACGGTATGAGTGTGTATGTGTGTGTGTGAGTCAACTCGCGTGTCTCCACTAATCCTTGCTCCCAGGAAGGTCGAGTGAACCTTTTCCATGTTGCTTGTGTCGTCGTTATCAAACGTGGCTGAGTGACTGTTGGCGAATGCACTTGTGTGTCTTTTACGCATTTGTGTGCATGTAATGCGGTTGCGTGTGAGGTTTCTCCTCACCCAGCCTGGTGGATGTGGGTGCCCTTGCTGGTGGGGCTTGCAGGAGCTGACTGGGTGAGAGATCCAGAGTCCAGGATCCTCTGAGGCCGCGCGTTCATCGTCGCCTGAGAGGAAGAAGAGAGGGTGAAATGGAGGTTTAATTCACCATCGGTTCATAAAGGAAACAGGCTGCAAGCTCACTCCTGAGAGGCGAGCAGCCAGGCTGCACTTGCAAGGCTGAGGGATGCAAAGACAGAGCAAAGAGAGGGGGAGAGAGAGCAAGAGGGGGGTCGGCAAAATCGTGAGAGGAATATGTCAAAACTGAAGCCTCAAACATTCGAGCGGCGCAAGGCAGAGAAAAAGCAAATGCGATACCCCAAAAAGTGGGACACACTCCTCCCGGAGCGTGCCAGCTAATCGAAAGTCTGAGGCTTCAAAAAAAGTTTGCCATTACCTGCAACTTCATCTCATCGACGAGACCAAGCAATATACCCTCTTCATCGCGAGCAGTTTAATGGCTGCCCACAAGGGAGGGGTAAACTTAATAAAAGGAATAGAGGCGAAGTGTCGCCGATGAATAAAGGAGCTGTTGTTTACCCTAGTCAGGCGGTGAGAAAACTCTGTGAGCGCGGCGTAAATCCAGTTAACACTGGCAAACACATTTTACTACCTGGAACTGCATTTGATTTGATTTCTATGCTAATTAGGAAACTTTTTTTTGGGGAGTTGGTGTTTGAGTATGCATCTGAAGGGCTCCACGGGGGAAGCGAGAGCCGTTATTTTTATTCAGCGGTCTGGGTTTCTTCCAACTTTAGGCAAGGAGCTTTATTTTTTGAGAGTGCATGCGCATATTCCACTGTATTTCCTAGGCAATAGAGGCATCAATTTGTCGTCTGCGGTGTCAGATCTTCATCAAGAAGCACTGAATGTGGAACAAAGCAAACGCAGCACAACTACACCATAATTTAAATTTTTGCACTCGCTGAAAGCTGCAGCACCGAATTCTAAAAATAAAGAAAATAAGATAAACCAAATTAATCCATCACAGATCTGAAAGTTGTGAATTCTCAGTTTGAGGACCTCCATCAAGATATGCACAGCTACTTGCTCTAGATGGGAATATCTACTGACTAACCAATGGGATAAATGAGCATATATACATGTATGCAGTCAGAGCATGTAGTGAAAGAAATTAAACATGAATGACTGAGCAAGTTGGAAAATAAATGAAGGGATGGATGAGTGAATTACAGGGCTGGGACGATATGCTAATCTCCCGATTCAATACTATCAGGGTGCTTGGGTGCCAATTCGATATGTACTGCAATTCTTAAGTACTGCGATTCAATATTATGATTTATTGCAATTTTTTTGTTTGCTTTTTTAACACTAGACGATGGGAAAAGTTGAATCATACACTCCTAAAGACTATATCTTGAGTCATATTTCCAAAAACAATGCACATCACACGTCAGTCAGTCTTTCTGAGTTTTATTTCAGCAGTATCGTTGATATACTGCACATAAAAGTGGTAAATATAACTTCCGGTATGGTGCAGAAACAAGCAGCAGCATAGATTAGGGGCTCCCAGACGGTCTCCCCCTCCCCAAATAAATACTGGGTATCTGGGTAGACAAAGAAAAGCGATTCCGTTTCCAGATGCTTCACCCAGTGAAACCCAGAGTGTTTTTCGACACCGGTCCAGTAATCTACAATAACACACCAGAGAGGATGGAGGACCTGAAGAAAAGGGGATTAATCCTGCACTGCTCTGGAGTCGAGACCCCTGCGGAAGGTAGACCTACGGCGAGACTGAGACAACTTCCCTGGGAAACAACAGGCGCAACATCTCGCCAGTACCGAGAAGCATGCCTTAAATGCATCCAGGATAAGCTAAAGGGGTTTCAATGCAACGAAGATGCAACATGAGAAATTTCTTGTATTATAAGTGACTAGGATACCTTACTCGGCGTTGCCCGGGGAAAATGTTCTCACCAAAAAAAACAACACGATCGGATCTTTACAATATAAGTGATGATGACATGTAGGATAATTTATGATATGATACATGTGATAAACGAATGTCGAATAAACGAATCTTATTAACAAAAATGTCCTCATTTTCAACCGCCGCAAATCGCCACAAAATAAACTCAATTTCGCAAATAAATCGATTTCAAGGTTTTTGAAATAGTTCCCGAACTGTGCAATCCTTGGAAAGTGCTGATTCTAAAGATACCTTTCTTTTTGTTCTACAATGAGTATTTCTGGAGTTTTATGCGAACATATAAACATACACTCTTGCTTTATATATATAGCTTGAGTAACTAGAAAAGAAGGCGGCAGGATTATATCATATATAACAAAAGACCAGGCGACTTTTCCTATTGTAAACATAAGCCATTGAAATTGACCATACATCTGGGAATTGATGTTTGTTTTTCTTTTTTTATATATATCTTTAATTCAGATTTTGATATTTACAATACAAAAAGACAACACAACAACAAGACAACAGTACACTGACAGTATGAGAGACAAATAAAATAAAACTGGCAAGTTGGCAAATTGCTTGGACTGCACATTGTCAGCATATAGTCAGCGACAGTAAGATGACTCAGGTGTCTAGGAACTTCTCAAATTATGGCCCCTCATCCATAGGAAGCCTCTGCAGGGCATTAAAGAACAATATAAAGGGTTGCCATTTTGTGGTGAATTTATCATTTGAACCCCCAAAGAGTATTTAATTTCCTCCAATTTATGAAAGAACATCACATCTTTAAGCCGACAGGAGAAGCAGAGAGGCAGTGCAGACTTCCAGTTAAGAAGAATTCTGCAATGGGCTAACAGGGTTGTGAAAGTGACAATGTCAGCTTGTTTAGGATTTAATGAGAACAAATCCACGGGGATGCCAAAGATAGCTATTAAGGGGCATGGTTGCAGGTCAATTTCAAGGACATCAGGAAGATTTTTAAAGATTGAATGCCAGTAGGGTTGCAATTTGGGGTAGTGAACAAACATATGAGAGAGGTCACATGGGGAGGCATGACACCTGTCACAACTGTCACTTACATTCGGATATATTTTGGATAGTCTGGATTTGGAGAAGTGTACTCTGTGCAAAACTTTGAATTATATAAGCCCGAGACAAGCATAGGAAGGTGGTAGGTCGCACCCTATCAATCGCCTCATTCCACCATTCTTCATCCAATTTAACCCCACCATTTCTTGTGCCCAAGTAGTCTTTGTCTTGTTCAAAGAACATATAACTAGTGATATGATAACTGAATAGATGTTGGAAGATGTTTGTTTTACTATGTGTACTGCTCTGATTTAATCTGATTTCAACCAGTCAGAGATGTTGGTCTGCACTACGAGGGGCTGCTTCAGGGTTAAGGACTTCCTCTCCTAACTTGGAGGTTGAGTTCACACTTCAGAGATGGAAGTCACTAATGTTAAGCATTTGTGTTTATATTTTAAGTTTCATTTGGATTCACAGATGGAAGTTCTTTTGTTCAGGTCCTCTAGGGATGTTTAAATATTTAGGTAAACTTTTTCTTTTCAACTGACTGAAATACTTCATCAATGCAAAAAGGTTACATAATCCTATAAAAAGAAGTAAGGCAATTGCTAAAATGAAAACAGAAAATCAAGACAACTTTCTGGCAAGAAACACACCTCTCAAGTACTGAACATGAGAAGTTGCTCATAAAGGAGTTTAAAAACTCACTACTCGTCTTTCAACAGGAGAAGTGTGATGGGGGGGTGGGGGGTAGCAATACTTTTCTCAAACAAAGTAAACTTCTAGTTTTCGTCACAAATCATTGACAAAGCATGGCGTTACTTACTGATCCAAGGTTTGAACGAGCATAAAAAAGTTAGACTACTGAATGTCTATAGATCGCCAGGAAATGATGAACAGTTGATCAAGACGGTTTTTAATATGATATCTATGGAAGCATCAGGTGTTTTAATATGTGGGGGGGGACTGGAACATTCATCTACATCCCTCCTTGGACTGCTCATCTCATCTCATCTCATCTCATCTCATCTCATCTCATCTCATCTCATCTCATCTCATCTTCAGCCACTTATCCGGGGTCGGGTCGCGGTGGCAGCAAGCTAAGTAGGGCACTCCAGACGTCCCTTTCCTCAGCAATACCCTCCAGCTCATCCTGGGGGATCCAAAGGCGTTCCCAGGCCGGATTGGACATGTAGTCCCTCCAGCGAGTTCTGGGTCTACCCTGGGGTCTCCTGCCAGTTGGATGTTCCTGGAAAACCTCCAAAGGAAGGCGCCCAGGAGGCATCCTAATCAGATGCCTGAACCACTTCAACTGGCTCCTTTTGACGCGAAGGGGCAGCGGCTCCACTCCAAGCTCCCTGCGGATGTCCGAGCTCCTCACCCTATCTCTAAGGCTGAGCCCTGACACCCTACAGAGGAAACTCATTTTAGTCGCTTGTATCCGCAATCTCACCCTTTCGGTCAACTACCCAAAGCTCCTGGACTGCTCAAATAGAACAAAAAGATAAAACCTGTAGCATTAAGGTTTAAAAAAACTGCTTAGAGCAATAAGTGATAGATATACGGAGGGAACTACACACACTTGGTTAGAGCTTGACTTTTTTCCCCCTATCCTCACTGTGTACTCAAGACTCGATAACTTTGTGTAATTTAGATACACAGGATTATAAACTGTGACATAGGGGTAAAGGACATTTCTGACCATGCAGGGGTATATTTAAATTTACATTTAGATAACAAGCTGAAGGAGACTTTATGGAGACTGAATATTAGCCTTCTGAATGACCTTCAATGTCAAAAGTAGATAAAGAGAGAATTTCAAGATTATATGACTAAATAATAATGGAGCGGTGTCTCCCAGCACATTGTAGGATGCTGTAAAGCCTGTCATTAAAAGGTAAACTCATAATGTGGACAGCTCAGAGGGAAAAGGAAAAAGAGAAAAAATTAAGGACTTGATTGAAAAGTTAAAATCATCAGAGAGTAAATATATGGAGTATAATGACATCGATGTCTTAAATCAGATCCTGGATACAAAATAAACCTGAACCTACATGAAAATCACGTCGAGGAGAGAGCTAAATTAAATAAAATTTCTTTGAGAATGGCCCTAAATCTAAAAAATTACATGTGTGGGGAATACGCAAACAATAGGCTGAGAGATTTAAACATCAAGTGAAAGAGGGGGAGGAAACCGGAGTGCCCGAGGGAACCCATGCAGACACGGGGAGAACATGCAGACTATATCTTACGCAGGAGGCGTTATCTGAAAGCGATTGGAGACTGCAAGGCGGTGACAGGGGAGAACATAGCTTGGCAGCATCGATTGGTGGTCTGTAGGATGACTTTGGAGCTCAAGAAGAGAGTGAAAGCAGAACCAAGGATCAAATGGTGGAAGTTGAAGAAGGAAGACTGTTGTGTGGAGTTCAGGGAGGAGTTAAGACAGGCACTTGGTGGTAGTGAAGAGTTGCCGGATGGCTGGGCAACCACTGCAGAAATAGTGAGGGAGATAGCTAGGAAGGTACCTGGTGTGTCATCTGGACAGAGGAAGGACGACAAGGAGACTTGGTGGTGGAATGAGGAAGTACAGCAAAATATACAGAGGAAGAGGTTGGCAAAGAAGTGGGATAGTCAGAGAAAGATGAAGACAGTAGACAGGAGTACAAGGAGAGGCAGCGTAAAGCAAAACAGAGGTGGCAAAGACAAAGGAAAAGGTGTATGGTGAGTTGCATGAGAGGTTGGACACTAAGGAAGGAGAAAAGGACTTGTAACGTTTAGCTAGACAGAAGTCACAGAACAACGGGGCTAAGAGTTGAAAATACCTCCTTGAGCAGCTTGGTGGGAATGATATCTAAGATGCAGGAGGAGGAGGAGTTCATATTGGAGACTGTGCTCTCTAACACTGAAAGTGTAATTGGTTTAAACTGGGTAAAAGGAGCAGAATTAACATGGGGAATGGAAAGAATGCAAGAGTCTGGCTGGATTTGGGACTTGATATTCTCCACCCTATTTACAAAATGAGTGAGAAATTTTTCGGGCAGCTCAAAACCAGGTTAAAAAAAAAGAAGTGGAGGGACCATTAATGACAGAACCAATTACCTTAAAGAGAACTTCAGGACTGTGGTTATTCCTAGATATTAACTAAGAGAAGTATGCTGATCTCACACCCTTAATTGCCTTCTGGTAAATTAACAATTGGTTTTTACGGGTGTTATGTGCTAATTCAGACATGTTGACCTTCCATTGTCATTCTTATTTTCTACAGTCTTCTAAGGGCACAAGTGTGATAGTTCAATCGGGGGAGGTCATTTGATTTTTGTTTCCTAGTTTTAAACGGTACAGCTTTGTCAAGGATGGATAGGCACTGACCACTGAATGAATTTGACAGTGCAACTGGATTGAGGGGGGATATAGAGAGATTAAAGGATGATGAATTAAAAGCATCACAGAATTTAACTGCAGAGCCAGCATTGAGAATGCCAGAGCGTGTTTTAGGATAGTGATGAGGAATAGCGAGCTGTAGTGGGACTTTGAAAATGACAGCTTTATGGTCAGATACAGGCATATCCACCAGATCAAGGCATTCAAGAGAGAAATGAGAGGACAGTACAAGGTCTAAAATGTCACCTTTGGAATGTGTGGCCCCTTTAACAGGCCCCTTGTGTGCATAGGCAGACTTAGCATATAAAGTTGATTCTGATTCTGATGTCGGTAACGGGCCGTGTGGGGAGCGAAAGAGGTGGAATGCATTGGTCAAAATGCCACCTGGACCTAAAACACCTACAAAAAGTATTAATGCAAAACAATCCAGTCGTAGACGTCGTCTCTCAACTTCAACTCCATTCTCACGCCTCAAGTTGCTAATCCGACTGGAAACAATGACAGGCGTGCAGAAGAGGAAGTCTTCATAGGAAATGGAAGCAAGAAGCGAGAAGCCAGCAGCTACAGCGGAAGCCCTGGAATGTTGGCCCTTGTCCACAGAGCTAAATCACCATTAGAAAATTTAGATTCTGTGTTCCGAGATCGATATTGCACAGAAATAGAAGTTGAACAATTCTCCATAACATGAAAATAACATTGCTGAGTAATATTACCTGGATTACTAGAGGGTTAAACAGTTAATTCACATTCATTCAGACATCTACAGAACTAGGGAGAGTTGCACTGAAATCTTTCCAGGGATGCTACAAAATGTATGACCCCAGATAAGATTACCAGCATTTGGCAAAGTTTCCTGGGATAGGGTTTGGATGTATGTATGTGTGTGAGTGTGTGTGTGTGTGTGTGTGTGTGTGTGTGTGTGTGTGTGTGTGTGTGTGTGTGTGTGTGTGTGTGTGTGTGTGTGTGTGTGAAAGAGAGAGAAATTGGAAGATCAAGGCCTCCAATAAAACTCTTCTTTCCTCTAAAGTTCAGAAGTAATTCATGATTATAATGAGAGAGAGAGAGAGAGAGAGAGAGAGAGAGAGAGAGAGAGAGAGAGAGAGAGAGAGAGAGAGAGAGAGAGAGAGAGAGAGATTTGAATCGATCAATTCAAGTCACTGTCCTGTCTGTTTCTGTCTTGTGTGGGGACAAGATTAAATCTTCTTCCTGTGGTCAACAGTGACAATGACCTGGGAAGTTCATTAAGTGGTCCTATGTGTCCTGACATAAATCTGATAACCACATGGTCTCTCGGGTGAGTTCCCAGTCTGTTTTACGTCAATTTGGCACTTTTATGCGAGTTGAAGGCCATTTATGTGTGAGTTTGCCCCAGTGCATACACAAGCAGAACGTCAGATTAAACCGCACAATGTTTCTGGAAGAATCCAAACTTGTGTGCCTGGGTTCGCTACCAAGAAAAAAAAAGCAAAAGAAAAAGAGAAATATTATTCTGGAATTATCATGGAACTGGACCAGACGCAAATATAAAAAGCCTGCAAGATTCCAGCTCAGTGAAATCAGTTATCGGAGACACACAAGGGATTACAATACAAAACAATAGTGTTTTAAAAAGACTATTTACACCTGTTGGGTATTTGACACGAACTCAGGAGAAAGGGTACATTGAAGCAATGTATAGAGAGTGAAGAGGCTGCACTGCACTACAGAAACTGCAATTGTTGTAATGGCGAGTCAGGGCTGAACACAGCAGCAGTAACCTTCTTGCTGAGAACATCCATCCACTGGCAAAGCCACACAAAGGTCTTCTATGACAGCAGACCATCCGCACATTGGACCAACGTTAGAGAGACCATCCCCTGTCCATTAGTATTAAACTTGACCCTCTACCCATTTACTAACCATAAAGTTAAAGACAAAGGTTCAAGACAACAGGCGATCAGGATTTTGCAGTCCGAGTTCAACTTTATTGTCAAATGTATTTAGAATACAATGAAGTTCTTGTGCTCTGTCTCTCTGCTTTAACACAGAAAGGGACACAAGGACAAAGAACCCAAGGACGCAAGAGCACTGACAGGTGGTTGGATTTCCCAAAGTGAGGTCATGGGATAGACCTGTAAGCTGCCTTGACTGTGGACTAACAATGGTCAAGAATTTTGGTGCTTCTGGTTGGGTAGGTGACATGTTGATAAAACTTTGGTAGCACAGATTTCAGGTTACAGTGGTTTAATTCCCCTGCCATAATTGGAATGGCCTCAGGGTGCAAGTTCTCCAGCCTACTAATGGCTCCATATAGTTCGTCCAGCGCTGCTGTGGCAGTACCTTGCGCCAGTATGTAGATAGCAGTTAACAACGCGCAGGAGAATTCCCTTGGGAGATAGAATGGTCTGCACCTTATTGTTAGTTGTTCCAACACCGGTGAACAAGACTGAGGGACTATTTCTACATCAGTGCACCATGAACTGTTAACAAAGAAGCACCACCTCCCTTTACCTTGCCAGTATCTGTCATGGAACAGCCCATGGGGTGCACAGAAAAACCCTCTGGTTGTACAGCCCTATCACATGTGTTAGGGCCCAGCCAGGTCTCTGTAAAGCAGAACACACAACAGTCCTTCATGTCCCTTTGAAAGCTTATTCAACAACGAGGTTCGTCCAGCTTCTTGCCGAGGGAGTGGACGTTAGACAGCAGTATGCTGGGAATTGAAGGCCAGGTAGGATGTCGTTGTAGCCTCACCAGAGCGCTGCCTCATTTATCTTGCCTCCGGCAGTGCTGTCTGTGGCCGTTGCTCCATGGTGGTACCTGTTTGTTGTAGGTAATCTCTCTTGACAAGTCCTGTGACTTCCAGCTTTTAGAAAGGTCTAAATTATGTCCAGCAAAATCCGATGATCATAGAGAATTGTGCAAGACGTGTTTTGTGCAACAAAAGTGACATATAACACGAAAACAAACAACAAAGCGAGAGTAGCTCGTAGCGAGTCATGATGGTATACTTATAAAACAAACATTTATGTAACTTAACATTGGTCTCAGTATAAAGTGAGCTTCTCTTGATCTTTTATTGCCACTTTGTTCCTGTTATCTTACTCTAGTTCTTCTAACTACAACAAGGAACACAATGGAAATAGGTCCTGTGACTTTTTTGTGTTATCCTTGATGTTCTTTTAATTGTGCATGTATACGGTGTTGCAACCATATAGTCTGTCCTTTTAAAATGAATTGTCAAAAGAATAAATTAAACAACTCTGTACGTTTCTCTCTTTGTATCTTGTTTCACATGTCATGTACTTCACTGTGTTTGCTGCTGTAATGCAGATCTATACAATGAGTCACGGACAGTCCCTGTTATTACAGCTTTTGAGACTATCTCTCTTGATACTTTGACTACGCTCGTGTCAGCTTCTAAACCAACTACTTGCCTACTTGACCCCTTTACCAGCAAAGCTTTTTAAAGACCTCTGGCCTTTCCTGGGACCTACAATGCTAGACATTATTAATTTATTACTTACAACTGGCACTGTTCCCAGCAGTTTTAAGACAGCTGTGGTCAAACCTCTACTTAAGAAACCACACCTCGATCCAGGGTCTCTTAATAAATACCGACCAGTCTCTAATCTTACCATTCTTTTCTAAAGTACTAGACAGAGTTGTGTATCAACAACTTTCAATCCATATAGAAGTAAACAATCTACACGAACCTTTTCCATCGGCTTTCAGGGCCTGTCACTCCTCTGAAACTGCTCTGAACAGAGTGGTGAATTATCTTCTACTAGCTATGGACTCTGATCCCACCTCTATGCTTCTATTACTGGACCTCAGTGCAGCCTCTGACACCACTGATCACTGTATACTATTAGACAGATTAAATTGTAATTTTGGTGTCTCTGGCTTAGCTCTCTCTTGGCTTAATTCCTACTTATCTGGAAGAACACATTGTGTCTGCTATTATAATATCACATCAAAATTCTCTGACCTTAAATATGGCGTACCCCAGGGCTAGGTTCTTGGCCCTCTACTTTTCTCTCTTTATATTTCAACTTTTGGCCAAATTACATGCAGTCATGGAGAAAATTTCTATTGGTATGCGGATGAGACTCAGCTGTATGTGCCGATCAGGGCTGATGACCGTACTCAAACGAGTAATTTAGAGGCCTGTTTGGCTACTGTGAAAATTTGGAAGTCACTAAATTTCCTGCCTTTAAATTTGGATAAAACAGATGCTGGTCATTGGCCCTGTGAGAGACAAGACACCAGTTTGATCAAGTAACACTAACAATCAAAAATCTTTGATTTCACAAAGTGTGGTAGCCAAAAATATCGGTGTTACGTTTCAGCCTAGCTTTTCCTTTGATAAGAACATCGAGCAAATCACCAAGCCTGCTTTTTTTTCATACAACAAAGCTAAAATTCGGCCTTTTCTGTCCATGGCTGACACAGAGACTCTAATACATGCGTTTGTGTCATCCAGACTTGTGTTGTACCCTGGTTTATAAACTTGATTACTGTAATGTTCTGTTTTCAGGTCTGCCACATGCACAAGAGCTAATTTGTTGACAATGTAAAATGGGCTGCAGAGCAGCATGTAAATGCAACAAGATTGCACTTCAACGCATGGGTTTGTGTGCATGTGGAGGACTATGTAACTAAATCTATTCAGGACTAGTTTGTAAGTATCATTCTCATACTGTTAGTACACATCGAAGTGTTTGTTATGCTATAATGTACAAATAGAAATATTTAGAAATAGAAATATAATGCATATTACGAACAAAATGAAATATGGAATTCGATATATCCATCATAATGAATGGAAAAACTTTCATATTTCTTGAGATTTGAAATACCTCTGCAGTGATGTTTCCATGTATTGGTGAACCTTAAGTAGTGTAACAATGTAATAAGATACAGGAAGTTTTTTTTTTAATTCATTGCTTTGCAAGTAGTCTTGTGTCATATTTTACACTCAGTATTCTTTGAAATTGTCTCACTGAAATGTGGAATTAAATTTCATATATAATATCTTCCCATTACAGCCATCGATCAGACTGGAAGTAAGACAGAATTACACAAACATGCTTATTTCATTACCCGCATTTTGTTTTTCTGAGTAAAATTTTGTTTGTTATTTTCATGTTGTAATTAGTATGAAAATTTAAGCTGCACTTACACTTAATACACTTGACATGGCATGCACTCTTGGTTATGATATTGTTACTATTTAGTGCTCTGTGACGCCTGTCGCGGAGACAACAATTTATCTGCTAATTGCCGACTCCTTAGTTAGTCACTTGGGATAAATGTTTCTACTGAATGTGTTAATGTAAATGTATTAGAAATAGATGACAGCAAAAGTGCATTGTAGAAGAAATCTTTGCTCTGTCAAAAGTGGTCTGCCTGTCAGCTGCCACAGCCTAAATATAAAACCCACCCACACATTCAGCACAAGTGTTATGCACTGTGTCAAGTCTAACACAGAATCCCGTATTGTGGAACCAAGTCGGTTTTAGTGCCTCATGTAAAAAGCAAAGTGTTGCAGTGGCTCTGCAAAGGTTAGGTCTACTGCAGTCTGTTGTATATCAGGTCTTAATGTTTTTTATAGTGCCCCAGTGGGGAGTCTTAATGCGCAGATGAATTGACTGAAGGAAACTCAGGGTATTGCTAGGGCTGGCTGCAGGAAATACGAGAGGATGCACCTCAGGGTTTGGTGTGGGGTTGGGATGGGGGGGGTAGTAGAGGTTATTACTGCAGCATGGGTTACAGCAGCCTCTGTTCTCTGTGGAGTCAAACCTCGGGGGAGTCATTTCCCCTTAATTGCATTTGCACAAAAGTTACAGTCTTTAGATGGTGGGAAATTTCAGGGGCTAGGTGTGAGGATGATGAGTAGGGGGGCGTGGGGCGCTGCATAATTTCAGTGTTGCCACATGCTGTTAAGAAGACAAAAAAGTTAACCACACCCCAAAATCCCATCACAATCATACTGGAGTTTGACAGAATCAGCCATTAGGGGAACAGATCGGGCAAGTCTTTGGATCATCAGTATTACAAGAAATCAATGCAACAGAGTACAAAGGATGAAAACACAGCAGCCAAGGCACAGAATGTGACAAATATTCCTCTGTCACGCAGTTAAATTTTTTTTTTTTACCAATGACAGAAAAATATAAGGGAGACAGAGAGAGAGGTTGGAAGGATGAGTGCGCCTGTGCATGGTACCTTGTAAGCGATGCTGTTCAAGACCTTCATGGCTAGATCAGACACCTCAGGGAAAGGGTCGGCCGCCAAATGGAGCAGCACTCTCCAGATTTGGGTGTAAACGCTGTTGAAAGACACACCTGGAAAGACACGCAGAAACAAATAAATCATGAGAAACACATTAAATGAATTTAACTGATTCCTAAATACTTCTGATCCATTGGGGAGTGTGTGTGTGTGTGTGGGGGGGGGGGTGATGGGAGTGGGTTGATTTGCAGATGATTAATATAAACACAAAAAGCGAAATAAGTGCGACTCATTAAATTTAGCATAGAAGTCGCTAGTGAGATGATCACTCAAGGAACTGCACATATTGTACCAGTCCCCACTGATCATATTTGTGATCAAAATGATTGATTGTGTGGCGGTAATTTCCATGATTATATGGCCAATTTTGCGTTTTTAATCTCCACCCCATTTATCACCATTTATATTTATATGCACAAAACTGAAAAAGGTAATCCAGCAGACAAATATTTGGCTAACTGATGTGTGAAAATACATAACTTGGGCACAAATTACCCAGTTCTTTTGCACTGACGAATAGCATTAATGAATAATGTACAAATATAAAGCCCGGCATTCGTATTCAGCGCCAAGAGATAATAAGGAGAATCTTTAAATCTTAAAAGGTGCAAACGTCTAATGATCTGACACTGTAAGGTACAAACCAAGAAGAGAACTTCCTGTTCTATAAGAGTTCACGTTGTGTGTGGAAGTAAAAAAAACAAAAACAAAAAAAAACCGCTCTAATTTGATGTAAAATGTGAGGAAACTGTTTCAGTCGAGGGTGGCAGAAGGTCTCACATAGCAGGAAGTAAGGTGAACACACATTGTAGCAGCCAAGTGTAATTTTACTCATGTAAAATACATGTGAGATTTGCAATTTTGCATAGCTAAGAATTTCCAACGTGGCAGATTTTAAGGTGATTATTATAAAATGGCAAATTATGCAGCATTGTGAAAATAGGTTATATTTTGTTCATTTTGCCATAAATTGTGGCATAGCAAAAAAAAAAGCAAGGTCACACACAGGTGCGTGCAGGTGCCCTGAAACACTTATAAGACACCCTCATATATGAATGTGCATGGACCAGGACCTCTGTACAGCCCCCCCCCCAATCAGATTCGAGTCCTATTAGGACGACAATGAAAACAAATCAGTGTTAATGAGCTGTCGTCTGATTAGCGGTCTTGTGTCTGCCCGGGTCATCTCCCTCTCGGGTCAGATTTCTTGCAGGGCCGCGTCCAAGTTCACATTAGGTACGCCATTAATCACTGTGCGCGCATGCAACATGCACACACACGCGCGGGCGCGTGCACACAAACAGCTGTTAACAGTGATCCTACTTAAGCTGCTCATCCATTATGACCAGCCATTTCATTGTCATTAATATAATTAGTGATAATCAGCTCTGTACAAACAGTCTAGTCCATCTCTGTCCTCGTCCTTGTAGCAGAGGGTGACAGGGTATGGGGCTTTTTTGCACCCCACCTAGGCCCGTTCATAATCTTTATTTCATTTATTCTCGATCTCCCCTTGATTGTTGTCCTTGTTCATTTATTTATCATATTCACCCTCGCGCTGTTTTTCTGGCGGCGTCACCTCCCTGCTTCAGAGCTGTCATTCAAGCTGACGGGATTCATCACCGCTAGGGACGGGTGCTGAAAACCGGTATTAAACAGACACCGGTGCCAAATTATTAAAGACCGTAGTATTGATAGGCTCCGATGTTAAGGGTTCTGCCGTCGGTATTGGAGAAATTAAGAAAGTAAATGTCCTATGTATTTACCTTGCACCTTTTATGTCACCAACTCGTTTCTAATTTGAAATAAGATGAAGACATTTGTCTGTGACGCATTTTCACTAGTCCCAATCCAGAGGAGATCTCTCTCTTTAGGGCCTGGATGTACTCCAGAGCGGGCGTGTACGGACAGCTGAGGACTCCGCCAACCCGTACTACTTCTGTTTATACTACTTACTGGAGTCCACTTGGGAGTATGCATTTCGCACATGCGCAGTAGATCGGCATTACGTATTTCTGGGCAAAATGGTGAGATATGTGCAAGAAGAAGAAGAGCTGCTTTGTTTGTCGTATTTAGCAACAACTGGAGAAAAAAAGAAATTCCCTTCCGTGAATTTGTGCACATCTGGTTATCTCTGTGGTGTTTTAGTGATGAATTATAAAGAGGAGGGTAACGACGGACCTCCCCTCTTCAAAGTCGGCGTCCATTTTTGTTTTACCGGTTGTTTTACCCCTTGTCTGGCAGACGTGGACCAACTCCCCATGGACACAACAATTTGGAGTACGCGGATGTCCGCGCGGACCCTCCCCGTACGCCCTCTGATGACGAAGTTCACGTCACGCGGACCCTCGCAGACGCGGGGAGTATAACTTGCGCTTCAGAGCCTGTCGTATGTGCGGGCCGAGGGGCGGGGCCAGCGCTCTCTTTACATTGACAGTATTCTGTTCAGTCCCTGCCCATTTCCAGTTCCAAATGAATGAAAGAACTTCAGTCTGATGCCGGTTCTCTGGTTCCTGTAGGCTCTGTGTTACACAAGCCACCTGCTTTTATGTACACATTTGGCACTGTGCACTAGCTAGCTAGTTCACACAAATTGTTCAGGTTTAAGTCAATTAAATGCGTGCATGTGCTGAGAGAGAAATATCCCATGACTATCCATGCTACTACTGTAACTACTATGTACTACTAATAATAACAACAATAATAATATCCATCCATCCATTATCCACACCGCTTATCCCTACTCAGGGTCGCAGGGATGCTGGAGCCTATCCCAGCAGTCACTGGGCGGGAGGCGGGGAGACATCCTGGACAGGCTGCCAGGCCATCACACAGCCCCCCACCCACCCATCCACACACACACACAGAGTCATACCTAGGGACAATTTAGTACGGCCGATTCGCCTGATGTCTTTGGACTGTAGGAGGAAACTGAAGCACCCGGAGGAAACCCACACAGACACGGGGAGAACATGCAAACTCCACACAGAGAATGACCCGGGACAACCCCCAAGGTTGGACTACCCCGGGGATTGAACCCAGGACCTTCTTGCTGTGAGGTGACCGTGCTAACCACTGTGCCACCGTGCCGCACAATAATAATAATAATAATATATTTACTGAAAACCTGCATAAGAGTGAATTTATCATGTAACAAGTTGATATGAGCAATTTCCTATTTTAGCAGATATCTGTTCATGAGAGATATGATTGGGAACGTTTGATGCTAAATCAGCATGTGGTGCAAACTACAAGCAAAGGAAAAAAAGGGCTTTCAAAGGGAATGTCACCAATAATAGTTCTGATGATAATGAATGAACTTATTTGATTTCTTTTTTTATTTCTTCCATGGAAAGAGGCCGTCTTAGTCAGCTAAAAATCCTGTTTCCCCCTGTGGAAACTTCCACATAACAATACATATATTTAAAAAGCCATTGTATGACCTGGAGTTGATTTTTTTTAGCATGCTCTCTTCCTCTCTCTCTCACACGTGCCTGCAATGCACACAAACGCACACGCACACACACACACACACACAAACACAGCCTGCTCTTAGTGACAATGGCGGAGAGAGAACTACATGCCCCCTCCCCCCTTTTCTCCCCAATTGTACTCGGCCAATTACCCCACTCTTCCAAGCCATCCCAGTCGCTGCTCCACCCCCTCTGCCGCTCTGGGGAGGGCTGCAGACTACCACGTCTCCACCGATACATGTGGAGTCGCCAGCCGCTTCTTTTCACCTGACAGTGGGAAGTTTCCCCAGGGGGACGTAGCGCGTGGGAGGATCATGCTATCCTCCCCCCTGAACAGGCACCCCAACCAACCAGAGGAGGCGCTAGTGCAGTGACGATACCCACATCCAGTTTCCCACCCGCAAACATGGCCAATTGTATCTGTAGGGACGCCCGACCAAGCCGGAGGTAGCACGGGGATTCGAACCGCCGATCCCTATGTTGGTAAGCAATGGAATAGACCGCTACGCTACCCGGATGACAAAGTCTGGGTATACTTCACTACAGTCAATGTTGGCAATTCTCGTTGCCACAAGTGCAACAAGTCTTTTGTGTGTAAGGGCGGAAAGACAAGCAATCTTTAGAAACATCTTGTTGAAGTGCATCAAATACAGGCAGAGAAATGCAGTTTTTGACTGCCTCGCTCCCAGTTCATCTCTCATTGGCCCATCCACCTCACGTATGTTATGTATGCTAGCAGCCTGGAGCCCACACGGAGTTCACTGAATTATACAAACATGGGTGAGTGATTAAAAGTAATGCTCTGACCAGACATGAAAAAATAAAGCAAGGTTAATTCTGTTCTTAAATTTTGTTTTTTTCTCTTAAAAAATAACAAACAGAACCAATAAAAGTACAGTTAAAGTACCAGATCGATAAGAGCTGTAGTACTGTTAAAATCTCAATGATACCCATCCCTAATCAACACTGCTGATATGTGTTAGAGAGAGAGAGAGAGAGAGACAGACAGACAGACAGAGAGAGAGAGGGAGAGAGGGAAAGAGAGACAGAGAGAGACAGACAGACAGACAGAGCGAGAAAGAGAGAGAGAGAGAGAGAGAGAGAGAGAGAGAGAGAGAGAGAGAGAGCAGCATGTGGGCTGTAGGACCAGGCACTTCTTTGCGTCACTGCAACCATCAGTTTGTTTTTCGTGGCCTCAACCTACCAGTCACAAATCTTGTGCTACAGATAACCCGGATGCTACGGCTCATTGCCTCTGCAGTGAACCTAGCTCCAACTCAATACACCGCAAATTTTATTCCTACTTGATAGTTTTCTTCTTTCCTTGGTTTGTCAGCTTCAATTCTTCCTTCTACCCTTTTTTCCCCCTCAGTGTCAGCTGTGACAGTGCTGAGCAGTGGAGGTATCCAGCCGTTATTGCTTCTTATTATGCCACCATAGCCACCCCACTCCGCATAACACCTCCTCTTTCTCTCTCTTTGTTCCTCCAACCATCTGAGGAGAAATCTCATTCCAGTCTCTGGAGACACCTCTTCTCTTTCAATCAATTTCTCGTCCTCCCACGACCCTCTTTTCTTCCTGAATGGCACTTCACACAGTGTACCCTCCCAGAGGACAGGTGAGGTGCAAAGCCCTTTCACTGGGACTCACTTGAGATACAGTGAGAAGTAGCAAAAGCCCGACTGAAACTCTTTCCCCTGCGTAGGCCTCTCTTCCTGGGGTTGGCGGTGGGGGGGAGAGGGAAAACAGTGGTGCTAATTACCACATTAAAAACGAGGGAAGAGGGTGGACGAGAGATGGTGAAGGGAAACAGAGGAAGGAGGGAAGAGAGTGAGAGAGAGAGAGAGCGAGAGACCTTTTAACCTTTAATCAAGTCCTTAATGGTCCAAAATTTCATTCACATTAAAATAATACTATTAACACAGACACTCCTATACATATTGAGCATCAATCCCCATACACAGCAAAAACAAAAGCTACAGACCTTCCCTTTTTTCAGAAATTAAGAATAAGTAATTGGTTTTCTGAAGTACATGGAACATCTCCATGTCCCCAGACAGGAACAAATTCTTCCAAGTTTGAAATCATTTTGAAATATGCGAACTCAATTTTCCGCCGAGCAGCAGCTAGACCCCTGAACATGAATGTAGCATCTAAGGACCCTGGGCCTTTCTTTTTGCTTCTTCTACTAAGCCAAATGCTCATTTTTGCCTGACCTATCAGAAAATTAACCAAGGTGACATGTCTGCACTGTGCTGCCGTGTACCTAGGACCATAGACGAACAGGCTGTCTTCCAAAACCTCTCCTAAACCTCTGAGCCACCGCTGCAATACAGAGATAAGAGGGCTCAATCTGGGACAGCTGAGCCATAAGTGCAGTACAGTTTCTTCATCATGATAGAAAGAACAGTGACTCCCTGCTCTAGGATCTATATGTGCAACATGTCTGTTCGTAGCCACAGCCCCATGTACCTCCACTGTAGCTCCGCAGTGCGTTTCTCTTTGGGGGGTTTGTGCAGGAACCTGCTGCTACCTTTGGGAGATGAACCTGGTGTCAACACACCCATCCACCTCAACTCCTGTACACCGGCTAGTGATCTTCTGTTGAGAACCTTTACAGTGACTGCATATGAGGCCTTCTTTGATGTTCCTGAGAAGTCCTGCAGTTCTGGTGTTTTAAAAGACAGAATGGCCCCATTCACTTCCTCCTGCTCCTCCACTCCAACATGGATGGACAAAGATGGAAAAACAGGTCGCATAACTGGCTGATCCTCAACCAAACTCTGCTCCTAGTGCCTCTCTGAAGAAACCAGGAAGTGCACTGACCACTTCCTCCAACAGCCTCTCCATTAGAAAAAGATTTAAAACCAGTCTCTTGGCTCAAAATGGCAGCCGTTTTCCACTGTCCTCCTGATCTGAGACACGCTATCTTAGGAAGTAGGGTGTCTGGGCTCAGCCTTAGAGATAGGGTGAGGAGCTCAGACATCCGCAGGGAGCTCGGAGTAGAGTTGCTGCTCCTTCACGTCGAAAGGAGCCAGTTGAGGTGGTTTGGGCATCGCTTCCTGGGTGCCTTCCTTTGGAGGTTTACCAGGCACAGCCAACTGGAAGGAGACCCTGGGGTAGACCCAGAACTTGCTGGAGGGACTACATGTCCAATCTGGCCTGGGAACGCCTTGGGATCCCCCAGGAGGTGCTGGAGGGCGTTGCTGGGGAGAGGGACGTCTGGAGTGCCCTACTTAGCTTGCTGCCACCACGACCCGACCCCGGAGAAGCAGCTGAAGATGATGAATGAATGAATAATCAACCTGTTGCTATGTTTGATTTGGATAAATCCTATCCAACTTGGCTGCCCTCACACTACTGTCGACAGCTTTCACCCATGTGTACTGCTTGACTGCTGGATTAAGTTTCCTCCAAACATCTGAGGTCATTTTCTGCAACCATAAATTTAAATAAATATAATAAAACTGAAATTATAAATCCATATATTTTATAATTCCATTATAACTCAGTTACCCTCTTTCAATGATTCTGTAAATTTTGTAAACACAACATCCATTGCACGTTGTCCATCTTGGGAGAGAGATCCCTCCTCTGTTGCGCTCCCTGAGGTTTCTTCCTATTTTTTCTCCCTGTTAAAGGGTTTTTTTAGGGAGTTGTTCCTTATCCGATATGAGGGTCTAAGGACAGAATGTTGTGTTGCTGTATAAGCCCCTTGAGGAAAATTTGTAATTTGTGATATTGGCCTGGCGGCCTGTCCAGGGTGTCTCCCTGCCTATCGCCCAGTGACTGCTGGGAAAAGTTCCAGCATCCCCGCGACCCTGAGAGCAGGATAAGCGGTTTGGATAATGGATGGATGAATGGATGGATGGATGGATGATAGTGGGCTATACAAATAAAATTGACTTGACTTGACCACACTGGACAGAAAAGAAGCTGATGGTGGATGAGACTCTCTTGAGTTTCTGTCAACTGTAGGATGTGTAGTTCAACTCCAGTCCCCTCCCACTACTATTATTGAGCTACTATTGAACTGTTTGTTTGTCACACAGTTTGTTAAACAATCTCAAATGATCGGTGCCAGAATTATAAGCATACACATTTATGAAAACAAAAGCGTATCTTGGATTGTTGCCTGAACTACTTGGATTCTGCCCTGCTCCACTTTACATGCCAAGACATTTGTTAAAAGGAGGCGCTGTGAGAACAGCTAAGGTTGGCACCATGGCTCAAAAACAACTCATTCCCCACTCTACCTTATTGTCTACAGAGCTCTGTGTCTCCTGTAAGAAGAGAGTATGTTTTTAGCTTTACTCAGCTCAGCTACCATACCTCGCTTATCTCCATACCGCCCCTCCCTTTAAACTTCCTATCCACCAACTTTCCATAAAAAAGAAAGAAAAGGAAGGAAAATAGGAGAGTGAAACCTTTCCAAGAGGAAAACACCTTTCCTGCATCATCCATTTTTAATTTTGAGCATTTAAAAGGAACCTTTCCTTGCTCTTCTTTCCTACGTTTAGTCAAGAATCTTTAGATGAAACCTCTTCTGTTTACTAAGCTCTTCATATCCAGCCGTTTTTTCCAATCTTCATAAGCGAGTTAACAAAACTGTCCACATTAGAGAAGAAATCTTTTATTTCCACAGACTGTCTGCCATCAGTTTCATCGAGGAAATCATTCTTCTTCTTTTGACTTGTTCTAGTATGGGCTGTAACTTCAGAATCATGTGACCCTGTAAGCGTTTTTGAGGAAAAGTGGGTAACCAGCATTTTCTGAAAGTTAAAGGTGTCCGAAACCAGAATCCACTGATTACCCTTCAAATAAGGCCCCTGGTTTTCTATATTTCCTTCTCCAAGATAACCACCCCCCTATGGTAAATTGGATGTTAGATGCTGTTGCCTATCCTGGTTTAGGCTCACAGTTAAGGCACTTCCCAATGTTCAATAATATTGTGTTTGGTATCATTTTAAAGGGGACATTTGCAGCTTTCATTCAAATCAAATTATGAACCTTTCTGACATACATGGATGGCACTAGAGCTTCTCAAACCACAAAGAACATAATTTTTTCACAATTTCCGCCTAAGTTATTTTCTTTGTTTTAACCCTGTGGCACCTAGGAACACCAGAGATACAAAAAACAGATACTGCAATACTTGCCTAAAGAGTTCGGAAAATGTACAATATCACCATATTATTTCAATCTGAGGGGTTACTGTGAGCATGGAACCTGACTATTCAGTTAGAGAGTTACTGCAGGCAAGCAGCCCAGATGGTGAGTTACTGCAGACAAGAAGCCAACATGCATGCTGGTAGCTTTCAATATTTTGCTGGTATCCATCTACTCTAGTAAAGGTAACTAACAATCATTTTGATTAGATGAATGTGTTTATGTAAGTCAATGAAGTTATTTGAAATCAATGAATTCAATAGATTAAGCTAGCTAGCTAGATTATCCATAGATTTTAGCTAGCTATTTTCTACTTACGAGCTAGCTAACATTAATTCGTGGAATTCATTGATTTCATTATAGTCTAGCTTACCTATTGCCAGGAGGCCTACCTAATCCAAGTTCATTCAACTTTGTACTCTATGTAACTAATATTTATCTTCATTAAATTACCTTTGTGTTTATTGTTTAAAATATAAGTCAATGAGGTAATTCTGGAAAGTCCATAGATTTTTAGCTAGCTAGCCCAGCCAGCAGGCTATCCTCGTGAGCATGTGGTAGTGGTAGTTATTAATAGGTAGTAATAATAACTATTAATTAGTTATTAGTCCTACTAGTTCCATTCCAGAATTGCTTGACATTTTAAGTAAACCACATCAAAACAAGCTGGCTAAATACCAAAGAGTTTGAAGCTGTCACAGAGGCCTACATTGCAGCCAACGACAACCCAATCTTCCGATTTTGGTGGGGCTACATGCAGATAGTTCACATTCTTCTGTTGTTTACTCGTGCTCAGAGAGATGGGATCTGGGACGTGCACCTTTGTGCATTCCAGCGAATGTTGCCTTACTTCATGTGGTACAATCATACCAACTATGCTTGCTGGGGAACCATCTAACTGAACGAGACACACCAACTTCCACAGAATGTGAAGAAGGACTTTGAGGCTGGAAACTTCGTGGTCAAACGCTCTTTACATCGCTTCAACCAAGTGGACCCAGACCAAAGTCAAGAGTGGCTAGGTTGTATTGGAAAAAAGAATGGAGGCATTGTTGGAATCACAAAAACATCATCAGCTCTCAGCAGGTGGGCTCTATCTTTCAATCTACGAACTGAACTAACCCATGATACCAAAGAGGCCTTTGGTCTGGGAAAAGGTGATGACTGCATCCACAATGAAACTACAAAAGGCAGAATGAAGCGAGACTCAAAAGATGAAGATGCCATGCTCAAAGTCTTGCAGAGATTTGATCTGTTTTCAGAGAACCTGCCCCAGACACTGCAAAATATTGTGAACAAAGACTTGGCTACCCAGGAAATCGAAGATGACCTATTGAAAGCTCCACAGAAAGGGCAAGATCAGCTGGATGCATTTGTCAAGGAGAGGCTGATACCGTCGGAGGAGAGAAGAGTCACTTTCAAGGATACACTGAAACGGAACAGGTATTTGACTTTTTATTCCATGTATGAAGTGCAACAATCAGACGCAAAAAGTGGGAAGGCAAAAACTGTCAAGGCAGACAAAAACATCCTTCAGTGCCTCATCACTGCATATGAAGCAGGACGCCCAGTCAACCTCAACAACATTATGAAGCATGAACTCTTTGTTGTACCTCTATCTTTGGCACAAGTTGATGGCCAGCTTCGTTCAGGTTCAAAGGCAATACTTTCTAAGATCCTGACCGCTGACATTTCATGTCCTAATCACCTTGAAGCCAGCGACCTACAGAATGAACCAATGCTGGCGGCAGGCCCACTTACAGCACCCAGTTCGGCCCCTGCCTGAAGATATGGGATGGAAGATGGAGGAAAATGTTCTTGTTCCCCAACTCATGTCACTGCCTCCAGTTCCAGAGGCATGTGAGGAGCTAATCACCTGTTCCTGCACCACTGGATGCAAGACAGTGCGATGCGGCTGCAATCCTAACCCTTGTACTGCATCTTGCAAGTGTAGAAACTCCAGTGAAACCTGTATGAATAACTAACTTGTTATTTTTAAGCACTCTGCACCACCCCCTGAAAAAGACAAGGAAGGAACACAGGAAGGGAGCTAAGGAGACATAAGGATATAGGGATTGGGAAGGAGAAGACCGAGAATGAACTAGGGACTAGGAGCAAGGGGCATGGAGAGAGAAGTAGGTTTGGGGACAAGGAAGCACACAGAGGGTTGGGGACCAGGAAGGACATGCAGAAAGACACAGTACAGAACAGGAATGGGGAACAAGGAGCAAAGAGGAAGACAACATAAAAATACACTAGAGAACAAGAGGGGGCACCAGACCATGACACCACCTGTGTAAGAACCTTGTTTTGGTTTAATAAATAGATCAAACCGCTTAAGTTGCCTTATTATTATTATCATTATCATTATCATAAGCATCATTATTGTTGTTGAATTCAGCTCATAATTATAATACAGAAATTACGACGACTGTGAAGCACTTCATATCCCTATTTTGATCTGTACATTGCTGGTGTATATCCTAGTTTTGGCCTAATTATTACTAAATTAATTTGATGCAAATTATCCCAATAAGAAAATCATGAGATTGACCTTTTGGTGTTTAAAACCTAAAACCTAAAAGAATTTCTTTATAGGACTATATAGTATCATCAAGAATCTCACCATTTCCTGCTTTTTACCAAATTGTTACATAATATATGCAAATTATGCAAATAAGGAAAGGTGGCATGATTGCATTATGGTAAAAGGTGGATTTTAGGACATCACAAACATGGATTTAAAGTCTTACATCACCTTTATAAGTTAACTAAAAGCTTAAGTATAGCCATTTCCAGTTTTGGAGATTAATATGCGCATATGCTAATTAATGAATGTTTATGACTAAACAGTAAGTTTTACAGCTGGGTAACCGGCAGAAATGGATTCAGCACTAAAAAAATCATATAGAAACAACACATAAAGTGCTTTTCCTCAAAAATGCCTACCATGTTGTTTTCTAGGGGGGCTTTCACAATTTTCGGTCCTGACTTTTCCCCGTTTCTGAAAGGAATTCATTAATCTCCTTTAATGAAGATGACTGCTGCTTATCTTGTGACAAAATATCAGTAAACTGTGACAGGCTATCATCCTCTAACATTTGCTCATCTTCATTTTTTTTTTGCGTTTTCACAGTGTGACACCTGTTGCAGACCTGACTCAGCCTAAGCTGTCTCTCACTGGTTCTGTCTGCCCTCCGTGTCTGCATACTAAACCCATAACCTGTGCTTCAGTACCACTTACATAACCATTGTTTTCAGTATTGCTATCCTGCACAGTAGTTTCATTTTTCTTAATATCAAGTTGCAGATCACGGGTTGCAGTATCTCCTGCTTCCTACTGCGCTGTCTGTGGGCTACCACTCTCAGCGGCACCTCCAGGCTGTGGCTCACCTGAACTACTGCCTGCTGTTGGCTCCCTGTGCGGGCAAGATGAACGTTTGTGGCTGACATCGCTGTTGTAATATGATCATAAGATAAGTTAGGATAATGGTAATATAGCCATACTTGCATGAGGGGTAGTTTTTTGTTAGAAGAAATGCTGTAGAAGTCACCACAAATGCCACACTCAAAACACTTCAGACCGTCAAAACTTGCACACACAGTGTAGAAACTGTTTTCATATTTGACTTTAAATGGCACTTCTAGAAGTTATGAAGACTCATTTAAATACATGGACGCCTGTAGTGTAGTGTCGTCACAACCCAGACGAACTTCTTTGAACCCACTCGCAAACTTTCTGAAATGACTCAGTTCTCTTTCATGGAGCTCGTTTGGGATATACGGAGGTACACTGACACGGTAATATGTGTCGATGGCACAAATAATGGCGAGACAGCTACAAACAGATCGTTTAGCATAGTGGTCCCCAAACTATGGCCCCCTGGCCGGATACGGCCCGCCACCACATTCTGGGTGGCCCCCGAAGCATTGTGTGTGATATATTGTATCCGGCCCTCTGGTTTATTTAGTTTGACTTTCCGCCTTAAGATGCATTTCACTTGAAATTCCAAATTTTTTCCTCTGCAGGCTACCGGATTTAGACGGCCATTTAAGCTAAGAACAGAAAGGCCTTCACCAAAGGTGAGTTCGTAAAACAGTGTTTAACCGCAATCACAGAGGATTCGCGTTCCGACAAAAAAGATGCCTTGTGTTTTGTGAGTCTTTCGGCAAGTACAATTACACGGAGAACTGAAGATCTGGGAGCCAATGTGCACAATTAGCTGCAAGAGAAATCTTAAAAAAAAAATAAAAAAATTCTCGCTTGCACTTGATGAAAGCAACAATATTAAGGACACCGCGCAGCTGTTAATTGTGGAGTAGATGGGACCAATTTTAAGGTCTCCGAGGAGCTTGCAGCACTACAAAGCCTCAAAGGCACGGCGACTTGCAGAGACATTTTTGACAAGGTTTGTCAAACCATTGGAAACTTGGGATTTGATCGGACAAAGTTAGCGAGCATAACAACGGATGGAGCACTGAGCATGGTTGGCGCTACAAGGGGACTAATCGGCCACATTGAAAGGGAGATGGATGAGTGAGGACATGCACGGCCATTGCAAATTCATTGCATTATCCACCAGCAAGCACTGTGCTGCAAAGTGGTTAGGTGGGAATCTGTTATGAAAGTCGTGGTGTCACGTGTGAACTTCATTCGGGCGAATGGACTCAACCATAGGCAGTTCCAAGAATTTCTCTCTGAGCTAGAATGCGATTACGGAGATGTATTGTACCACACGGAAATCCGATGGCTAAGTCACGGCAGAGCTTTGAAGTGCTTCTATCAGCTGCTTCCCGAGGTTGACGCGTTTCTTTAGTCAAAAGGCAGAACTGTCATGGAGCTGACAGACCCAGAGTGGAAATGGCACCTTGCCCTTCTAACTGACGTGATAGAATGTCTTAATCTGCAGCTCCAAGGCAAGGGGAAACTAATTTGTGAAATGTACTCCCATATCAAGGCAGTACAGGTGAAACTACAGCTGCTTTTGCGGCAGGTGAGTGAGGGAAACTTTACTCATCTTGCTATAACGCAAAATGTAGCCACTGAGGACCCACAGGTACCGTTCCCTGTCACAAAGTGCGTAGAGGCACTGAAAATGTTGAAGATAGAGTCTGAGGTGAGATTCCATTGAGTTACATCTCAGCACGAAAGACATTCGTCCATTTCAAAACCCATTTGCTGTGGACATCCATGAGGCCCCGCCATCTCTTCAGCTCGAGTTGGCTGACTTCAAGTCAGGCAGTTTGATTGACTTTTATACTGCCCTACCCAATGACACTTATCTGAATACTAAAATGCAGAGTATCAAGATGTGCACAATCTTCAAGGCTCAGCGTTTTCGGTTTTTATTTTTCAAAGCCATCCAGCATGCCGAATTTCGCCACAAGAGGACACTGTTACATAACCTCACACGAACAGGAACAACTTTTGGTGGATCCGTGGAAATATAAAATCCGGGAGAAAAATCTGGGTATTTTTCAGTGAAAATCAGTAAAAACCGAAAGCCTTGACAATCTTCAGTAGCACTTATATGTATATGCGAGCAAACGTTCTCAAGGACAAAGCTTCTGAAAAGTCCAACGAGATCAAGACTCACTGATGAACATTTGCACCATTCATTGAGATTGGCTGTGACCAGAATGGAGCTTGAAATCAACCTACTCGTCAGAAAGATGTAAGCCCACAGTTCACTAAGAAACACGGAGAGGTAAACTCCTCGTTTTGTCGATTGTCTATCCATCCATCCATTATCCAAGCTACTTATCCCAATTGGGGTTGCGGGATGCTGCAGCCAATCCCAGCAGTCACTGGGCAGCAGGCGGGGAGACACCCTGGACAGGCCGCCAGTCCATCCCAGGGCTTTTCAATTGTCATATGTGATAAAAATGAATTTATATGCGCTGATGCTGTGTCAGTTAGCCAGAGAACAGAAGGAAGGCGAAGCGTTTCCTTCAAATCATTAATTAGTCACTAATTAATTAATACGATTTCTAAAGGACCCATTTTGGGACTTGTAAATCTTTTCTTTCACACGTGTTTCTTGTTCACTTGCTGAATTGCTCATGCAAAACCTGCAGAGTGCATACTGCACTCATGTATTTCAGTACTTGCACTAACAACAACGGCACCGTGGCACAGTACTTAGCGTGGTCACCTCACAGCAAGAAGGTCCTGGGTTCAAGCCCTGGGGTAGTCCAACCTTGGTGGGTCATCCCGGGTCGTCCTCTGTGTGGAGTTTGCATGTTCTCCTCATTTCTGCATGGGTTTCCTCCTGGGGCTCCGGTTTCCTCCCACAGTCCAAAGACATGTAGGTCAGGTGAATCGGCCGTACTAAATTGTCCCTAGGTATGCACGTGTGTGTGTGTGGGCCCTGTGATGGCATGGCGGCCTGTACAGGATGTCTCTCCGCCTGCCGCCCAATGACTGCTGGAATAGGCTCCAGCAACCCTGCGACCCTGAGAGCAAGATAAGTGGTTCAGATAATGGATGAATGCTTAAGAATTAGTTTGATTTTATTTCTAAATTCTACTTACCTCCCTATTATGTTTTATATACAACTCTGACAATGTGCCATGGCAATGTAAATTAACCCAGCTAACAATGGCATATTGAAATATGGCATTAGATGTAATGGGTTAATATTCAACTAAGGTATACCTGTTGTTGTCCACAGTACTGACATACTGTTACTGACATACTCCGGCCCTCCCAAAGAGCCAGGCAGAGTGAGCTGGCCCTCCTAAGAAAAAGTTTGGGGAACCCTGGTCTAGCACCAGGCCTTTCTCAACTAACAGGTGGACCAAACGCTCCTCTCGAACAAAAACCACCCTGGCTTTAATCATCTGAGAGCCGTGTGTGATATTCTCATAGCCGACCTGTTCTCCTGCAGCCAGGAGAACAGGTTCGACAGTGTACCGCGAGCCAGCCACAGCTGTAACCCCATGTCTGATAGCCAGGGGAGGCAAACCCTGGAAACCAGGGAGGGGCGCCATACTGCACACCACCAAACTCTGACCAGCTACTCCAGTCACTTCCAAGCAATTAGCAAAGAAGTAAAAGTAAACTCCTCTTACCTTACTACCATGTAGTAAGAAAAGTGAAAGCAGCAGACAAACAGTGAATTATGTCAAAAAAACACACTCAAGGTCATTCAACACCCTCACTTACACTCGTACACCCAACCTCCCAGCATGCAGGCGCAGAGAGAGAGAGACAGAGACAGAGAGAAGGAGGAGGGATGAGAGAGATGGGGAAGGTCAATAGAGCAACCAAAAATGAGAAAGAGAAGGGCAAACAGAGGGGTGGGAGGGCTAGACAATATGACTTTCACTCTTATAAATGCCCTGGCACATGTGCACAGAGAATAGAGGGAAAGATCCAACAACAGGAGAAAAAAGACAGAGTGAGAGAGCAAACAGCTGAGGGTGAAAGACAGGGAATGAAAAAGAGGATGATCAGGGGTACAAAAAGAACAAGAAAACGAGTGAGCGAGGGAAAAAAAGTTGGAGGGAAGGATGAGTGTGCGAGGAAGCAGACGTGACGGAGTGAGGGAAGTTAAAGAGGTAATTGGGCCATAGCCTGAGGGCCAGGATGTGACGGGACGGCGAACCAGACTCGCTAGCTGCTGCAGTAAACAACCAGTTGATGAATATGATGATACGGTTCCTCTCCCATTTAACTGCTGCTTTATATTAACAGATCACACAAATGATCCCCGCACTGCCTCTGCAAAGTCCACATGACACAATGTGATGGTAGGTATTATTCACTGGCTGAGCACTCTGACAACGTCTTCTCCCTCGCTGGCACCCGCTTCGTGTCGAAATTTCTGCAGATAAAGCCGGATGCATGGTAGTAAGGAAGTTAATTTTCAGCTAAATGTGAGGCTTAGTCATTGATTTACAGTCTTTTTCAATCTCATCTCATCTTCAGCCACTTCTCCGGGGTCGGGTCGCGGTGGCAGCAAGCTAAGTAGGGCACTCCAGACGTCCCTCTCCCCAGCAATGCCCTCCAGCTCCTCCTGGGGGATCCCAAGGAGTTGCCAGGCCAGATTGGACATGTAGTCCCTCCAGCGAGTTCTGGGTCTAACCCGGGGTCTCCTCCCAGTTGGACGTGCCCGGAAAACCTCCAAAGGAAGGCGCCCAGGAGGCATCCTGATCAGATGTCCGAACCACTTCAACCGGGTCCTTTCGACACGAAGGAGCAGTGGCTCAACTCCGAGCTCCCTCCGGATGTCCGAGCTCCTCACCCTATCTCTGTAAGGCTGAGCCCAGACACCCTATGGAGCAAACTCATTTCAGCCGCTTGTATCCACAATCTCACCCTTTCGGTCACTACCCAAAGCTCCTGAACATAGGTGAAGGTTGGAACGAAGACTGACTGGTAAATTGAGAGCTTTGTCTTCCGGCTCAGCTCCCTCTTCACCACGACGGTCCGGTACAACGTCCGCATTACCGCTGATGGTGCACCAATCCGCCTGTCAATCTCCCGCTCCATCCTACCCTTACTCGTGAACAAGAACCCGAGATACTTGAACTCCTTCACCTGAGGCAACAACTCATCCCCAACCCGGAGGGAGCAATCCACCATTTTCCGGTAGAGAACCATGGCCTCAGACTCGGAGGTGCTGACTCTCGT
Organism: Lampris incognitus; assembly: GCF_029633865.1. NCBI lineage: Eukaryota > Metazoa > Chordata > Actinopteri > Lampriformes > Lampridae > Lampris > Lampris incognitus. The sequence continues at coordinate 54,905,510 of NC_079215.1, read as the reverse complement.
CCCGGCCATTTCACACTCAGCTGCAAACTGCCACGCTCCAGTGCATGCTGGAGGTCATGTTCTGATGAAGCCAACAAAACCACACCATCTGTCTTTTTGAACCTGAAAGATAAAATATTTTCAGGGCTGAATAGGGATGTTTTGTGCTTTTTCTTAGGATGTCTGAAACTGTTGAGACAGCAATTGCACAAAAATGTTGAAAAGCAGAAAAGACATCTCTGTGAGGCGTGATCTACATTCATTTAAAAGGGAGCTGTAAGCACCATAAAAACCCTACATCACACATTTGCTGTCAGTAACATAGTAAAACATATCAAATCCACAGACACAGGTAGAAATGGAGCCAAGTCCTTAATGTGGCAAAACACAAAGTCAAATGGGATATTGAGTGTGTCTGGGGCCCACACAAGGCGCCGTGGGAATGGGATTTGTTGGCTAGGACAGTTTTTTGCCGACTGAAATTATTTTTGTTTACACGTGTTATTTTCAGTAGGATAGCAAACAGCCAATGACTGAAAAATTAAACAATTTAAGTAAAATCATTAAGTAAAAATTAAGAGAGCCTATTTACTGCCAGTTCGAATAAAGTATAGATCAATTTCACAAGTGGGAAAACTGAAATGAAAAAAGGATGTTATCCATCCATCCACCCATTATCCACACCGCTTAATCCTTACTCAGGGTCACAGGTATGCTGGAGCCTATCCCAGCAGTCATTGGGCGGCAGGCGGGGAGACACCTGGGAAAGGCCGCCATGCCATCACAGGGCCCACACACACACACACACACACACACACACACACACACAGATACCTAGGGGCAATTTAGTATGGCCGATTCATCTGACCTACATGTCTTTGGACTGTGGGAGGAAACTGGAGCACCTGGAGGAAACCCAAGCAGACACAGGGAGACATGCAAACTCCACACAGAGGATGACCTGGGATGACCCCCGAGGTTGGACAACCCTGGGGCTCCAACGCAGGACCTTCTTGCTGTGAGGCGACCGCGCTAACCGCTGCGCCAACGTGCCGCCCAACAAATGATTATTCATGAGGATACTTTTTTTTAGCCACTCGCAGTCGTAACCCGCTCTCCTGCATGCATAACCCTATTACTACATGCATAATCCCATTACTACATGCATAACACCATTACTACATGCATAACCCTATTACTACACGCATAACACCATTACTACATGCATAACCCTATTACTACATGCATAACCCTATTACTACATGCATAACACCATTACTACATGCATGACCCTATTACTACATGCATAATCCTATTACTACATGCATAACCCTATTACTACATGCATAACACCATTACTACATGCATAATCCTATTACTACATGCATAACCCTATTACTACATGCACAACACCATTACTACATGCATAACCCTATTACTACATACATAACCCTATTACTACATGCATAACCCTATTACTACATGCAGAACACTATTACTTCTCTCTCTGAATGATGTCTTCTCCTTTCTCTTTTTCTGTGTTTGAATGGTGTCATGTGAGTCTCCCTTGTGTGCACGTGCAGTCGGTTCTCCTCCCAGGTCTCTGTGGTGATGGTGGTCACCACTTGAATGCTACCTGCCATTCCACTCCTCACAATTTTTTTTTTACATGACGACGCTGGTCGCGTGGCCTGGGTCCTGGACTGTTCCGATGGCATCTGGACACTGCTTGGCATCCTGCGCATCACATTCTTCATAAATTTTATAAGTCCATTATAATTCTGTTATCCTCTTTCAATGTTGTATTATGTAAATTGCATAAACACAGCATCTATTGCACGCTGTCCATCTTGGGAGAGAGATCCCTCCTCTGTTGCTCTCCCTGAGGTTTCTTCCTATTTTTTCTCCCTGTTAAAGGTTTTTTTTTTTTAGGGAGTTGTTCCTTATCCGATGAGAGGGTCTAAGGACAGGATGTTGTGTTGCTGTTAAGCCCACTGAGGCAAATTTGTAATTTGTGATATTGGGCTATACAAATGGAATTGATTTGAAATTGATTTGATTCATGGAGAACACTATTACTACATGCAGAACACTGTTACTACATGCAGAACACTGTTATTACATGCAGAACACTTACTACATGCAGAACACTATTACTTCATGCAGAACACTGTTATTACATGCAGAACACTATTACTACATGCAGAACACTGTTATTACATGCAGAACACTTACTACATGCAGAACACTATTACTTCATGCAGAACACTGTTACTACATGCAGAACACTGTTACTACATGCAGAACACTGTTACTACATGCAGAACACTATTACTACATGCAGAACACTGTTACTACATGCAGAACACCATTATTTCATGCAGAACACTATTAGGTTAAAGTTACACACAAGTGCAGTGGGAGGCAAGGACTTGTTTTGGCCATAGCAGGGGCACAGCTTAGTGGGCGAGGGGCCAATATGCCTTTTAACCAGTTTACAAGCTGGCATTAAGGGCCCACAGGCAGTTTGAAGAGGTTTAACTGAATGCTGAGTGCTAAATGTAGTGGCTGAAAGGGTAAGGACAGTGCTGTGCCAGACGCCCCCCCCCCCTTTAACCTAACATTAATGTCAAGGGATTGATGCCTTATAGCATGTGACGGGGGAAAAAAAAGAAAGAAAAAAGTCTCAACTCTGAGTGCAGATTCAAGGCCAGGTTTATACCAACCCTGTGTCCAGAGAGTTTGATTAATGCTGGATTAATTGATAAATCCTAGATTACATCATAACCTGGCCCGTCTAATCAGAAGGCTGAGCGAGGGGAACATCAGCAGGAACAGGCAGACAATGTCTAAAGCCAATTCTCTAGGGGCAAACACGTGCACGTGTCCAAAAATTGTGTGTATAAGACTGAGGGAGTGCGAGTTGAGACAACGTGTGTGTGTGTGTGAATTATGGATACAAGTGTGTGCATAAATGTGTGACTCAATAAGCGTGTTTGCAGAAGCACTAGCACGCGCATGTGTGTGTGTATGTGTGAGAGGTTAAGTGTGTATGTGTATGACAGAGTGAGTGTGTATTGGGTGCAGATGCGTGCTCGTGCCTCAACAAGTGCAGCGTACCCTCAGGCGCTACACTGACCGCTAGCTAGTCTCCAACTAGCTTACATCATCACACCTTCTTCATCCAGATTTATACGGAACACTGGGCCTCACGGAAGAACATTATCTTAACTTCCTGTTACACTTCCCTTTGGGAATTTTATATGCGACATCAACTTTGGATTCGCTGGCGGCCTGTCCAGGGTGTCTCCCCACCTGCCGCCCATTGACTGCTGGGATAGGCTCCAGCATCACCGTGACCCTGAGCGCAGGATAGGCGGTTTGGATAATGGCTGGATGGATGGAACTTTGGATTCACAAAACCTGATCTGCCCACATTTTTTGTTGTTCATGTGTCGAACGTCTCTTTGTCATAAATTAAATACATGCCAGTGAACTTTTAAATCCTCCAAAAGACCATATAAGGACAACTGGTGCTGTGAGTTGTGCCCCCCCCGCCCCAAACAAAAGAGAAATGAGAACAGTCATCAGATCACCTGATCTGATGAATCATGGTAATGATGAATCATGATGATGATGAAGCATGATGATGACGACCTGACGATTGTTGCTACAGTGAGACATGCCGCCAAAAAAGAAACTACAGAGAAAAAGAACTTCACAATTTCAGAAATCAAAGCACTATTATCAGAACTTACAATAAAAGATGCAAAGTTAATAACGTCTCACCAGTTCCAGTTACTTAAGAGTGCAGTGTGCCGCAGTGTTGTGTGGGAAGGATGTTTGTTTTACCCATTTTCCCCCCTCCCATTTGCATCTGCAATAATACCTGAGAGGTAAGTAAAGGTGCACTAAAATGGAAAAGAATCTTTGTCCAGATAAAGGTCTTATTGGCTGTATTTCAGTTGAACGATCAATTTCTCCGTTTAAATGTACCGCGGATATAAAAAGGCTACACACCCCTGTTAAAACGGCAGGTTTTGTGATGTACAAAATGAAACCAAGATAAATCACGTCAGAACTTTTTCCACTTTTTTTTTTGTTTTTTTGAAATTGCAACCTAAAAAAATAAATTGAAAAACCATCAGAAACATTTTTGAGAAAAAAAGAAATGAAAAAGAAATCCCGCTTCCGGTGTGGGAAGATGGCGACACAATTTCATGTGTCCCGGTATCGTCCATGCAGTGTCTTTGGAAGGTAGTAGTAGTACTAGTTGGATGGGGGGGGGGGTTTGTGTGTGAAAAGGCTTCCATCCTACCGCCCTACCCCACAGCCCAGACATATGAAGAATACAGGAGATTGTTGTCAAATGTAGTGAGCAACCAGTACTTGGCAGTTTTCTCGTTGTGTTCTCGTCAATTTTGGAGGGACGTCCAGTTCTTGGTAGTGTCACTGTTGTGCCATATTTTTTCCACTCGTTGTTGACCGTCTTCACTGTGTTCCATGGTATATCTGATGCCTTGGAGATTATTATGTACTCCTCTCCTGATCGACACCTTCCAACAATGAGATCCTGTTCATGCTTTGTGAGCTCTTTGTGGACCGTGGCTTTTGCAGTTGGATGCAAACCAAGAAGATGTCAGGACAATCCTACAGGAACAGCTGAACTTTATTTGGTGTTAACCACAGTCACTTTAATTGATGGAAGGTGTAGTTTGAATGTGACTGGTTGATTCTGAACACAGCCACATCCCCAATTATAAAAGGGTGTGTAACCAGGTTATTCTAAGTTTGGTATCCCCCCCTCACCCCGCAAATGTTTCTGATTATCACTTTATTTTTATAGGTTTCAATTTTTTTAAAAGTGTAAAAAGCACTCATATGATTTATTTTGGTTTCTTTCCTTCTTCTTTTTTTTACATCACAAAAGCCTGCCATTTTAATAGGGGTGTGTAGACTTTTCATATCCACTCTATTTAAGGGCAATACTAATTTCAAAATAGAATATAGTATCATAAATTCAAATGTCTTTATTTCGGACATGCAAAATACAAGAAAAAATTACTAAGCATAAGAAAAAAACAACAAATGATAAAAATAAAACCAGAAGAATTCAATGAGAATTCTCAATAGAGAATCCAACAAAAACGGTATGTTTGAAAAGGAGCAGGAGGAAGTTACTACTTATAACCCTAATATAAATATAATTATGCATTGGGCCTATTTGTAGAAGAATTATATTTTTATTCATTTGGACCCAACTGTATTGAGTAGGCCTGCTGGAAGCTAGTACACTTAGGTTCTTCCCACTATTTATTATTACCGCCTTTATTTTTCTTTATTATTGCCCAGTCTCCTCCAACAGTCCAAAGACATGCAAGTCCGGTGAATCGTAGCTACTAAATTACCCCAGGGTGTGAATGTGTGCATGAATGTGTCGGTCTGCCTTGCAATGGACTGGCAACCGTTCCAGGGTGTTCCCCTGCCTTCTGTCCGATGAGTGCCGGGACAGGCTCGAGCGCCCTGCGACCCGAATTAGGATAAGCAGCTTGGATAATTAACAAATGAATGAATTAGTCTCCACCTTTTTCATCCGCTTTCTTCTTTCACCAACTTTCTGCTTTTTTTCTTCATTCAAACTTTAAAAATGTCAGCTTATTTGTGCGACACGTGCTTCTATACAACTTTTGATATCTTTTATACTTCCTGAATTATTCAACTTTATTTACACTTTTTTTTGCCATTGGAATGAATGGGACAGATTCTTTAAAATTCGGCACTTTTTCAACTTTTCCTACTCTTTCACACTTTCCGCTAGAAACCTTCTTCCAGCTTTTAAAATTCCGAGCTTCCTTCACACATTTTTTGTACTTTTCAACTCTTTCATACCTTTTATTCATTTTTGATCATTTTTTCTACAATGGAATTCTACAGACTGAATGTACAAACGTGCCCCTTTTGAACTCTAACTACCCCTTCATACTTTCAGCCACAAACCTCATTCAGACTTTAAATGGATCAGCACATATTGTGCCTTGTGACTTCTAAACAGCCTTTTGATATCTTCCATATTTTTTTCTGAGAAATAACAATTTAAGTTTTATGCACTTTTTCTGACATTACAATGGGTGGGTATGGCGCCTGGCAGGAGTGGGTGATGTCATCATCCTCTCCAGCGCTCCCATAGAAACACGTTTTAAACAGTTTAACTGTTCAGTTTCTGTTACAACGTTCAGCTCGCCCACACAGTTTCCCCAGAAACTGCACCTCTCTGGTTTTTTCTGTGCCCCCGATATTAAAACTAGTCTTCCTGTGAGGTAGACTTGCCACTCTTGAAGACATATGGTTTACCAACGGGACTGTTGTGGGTATTTACGTACCACACGTCTGCACCGCTCCACCCCCTCTGCCGATTCGGGGAGGGCTGCAGACTACCACATCTCCTCCGATACATGTGGAATCGCCAGCCGCTTTTCACCTGACAGTGAGGAGTTTCACCAGTGGGATGTAGCGTGTGGGAGGATCACGCTATTCCCTCCAGTCCACCCCGCCCCCCGAACAGGCGCCCTGACCGACCAGAGGAGCTGCTAGTGCAGCGACCAGGACACATACCCACATCCGGCTTCCCACCCGCAGACACGGCCAATTGTGTCTGTAGGGACGCCCGACCAAGCCGGAGGTGACGCGGGGATTCGAACCGCCGATCCCCCGTGTTGGTAGGCAACGAAATAGACCGCTACACTACCTGGACGCCCCACTTCGAAATTCTGATTGTACCAACAACAGATGAACATAAAGTAAGGAGAAAAAGGAGTGAGGGGAAATAGTTGAATAACACAAGATTTCTGAAATAGCTTGTAATCCTACTTGACAACTGGATGTGTATGCATGGCCGGTTGTTGCATAAGGCACGCTGTTCAGAGAAACCCTCCCCTTCAAGAACATCTTGTAAAGCCGATACGAGGAGTTTGGAACGTTTGTTGACTTTGCCCCTGAAAATAAAAAAAGCAGCAGTCTTTCACTGGAAAACTTCATTTCGTGCAAGCATTGCCTCTTGTTTCAGAGATCTACACATACCCTTGGGTAGGTTGTGCATCTGTTTTGAGGAGAAGAGTAAGAGACGTAGGGGTATTTTGGAAAAAAACTGCTTGCAGGATATATACAGTGATGAGGTAATGTATCTCTAATTGTGATTATGTATTTCTTCTGTGTGCTGTACACCGTTTCATATGGAGTCATTACGGCAACATCCAGTCTTCCTGCTGATGTTCTCACTTCCTTATGTTTTTCATCCAAAAGGCATCACTTTTACACTGATGCTGATAAATTCTGAGAGACAAACTCCTCACAGCAGCTTTAAGGTGACCTGGAACTTAGTAGCTATGGAGGTAGGAGACATGGGACCCACTAGACCCAAAAATGTCAGCACAAGCTTGTCTCTTTCAATGCCATTTGCCTGGATAAAGCCATCAAAACACTCTGTATAGGAGCTCCACCGCTCTGTGTCTTCATCATACAGGCTAATGTTACTGACCAGCCCCGCCATTTTAGCTTTGTCAGCAAGTTACTGTCTGTTGCACCCGCCCCTGTTAGTTTTACTGTACTCACGACTCCTTTTTCACTGCCATGTGTCATCCTCCCGACAATGAAGCTAATTAGCTTTCCTGCTAGCGTCCAACAATCATGGCAGAAAGGGTCCAAAAATAAAAGCCCGGCCTGAAACCCTCCTTCCAGCCGAGTGCAGGATATACGTGGATGCCGTTTATCCTCATCGCCACTTTATTGTGTCTTCACCTGAGTATTTCTCCAACTTATATTCCAAGTTACAATATGAATCACAGAGACCGATGTCATAGACATGTAGGTCAGGTGAATTGGTCGTACTAAATTGTCCCTAGGTGTGAATGTGTGCGTGTGTTGGCCCTGTTATGGCCTGGTGACCTGTCCAGGGTGTCTCCCCGCCTGCCGCCCAATGACTTCTGGGATAGGCTACAGCATCCCCACAACCCTGAGAGCAGGATAAGTGGTTTGGATGGATGGATGGAGGTATGGGACACTGTTGAGCTATGCTACAGGCTACATCACTCATTTATAAAACGAGAGCAGTAAACATTAAATGGAGAAGACTAAGTTGACCTGGTATGAACAGAGCATGACTGAAAAGAGGGGACCATTAATTTGGGAAAAACTCAAGGGAAACACTTTAAAAAGGGACTTCATCAAGATACCTGAACTAGTTTTCCCACCATTTCAAATGTACTATTTTTTGGAAACCAAGTTTACAAATGTGTCGCAGTAGCATCGTTAAATTTTTAATTAAATCTTCACTCCTTCCTGGAAAGCTGACGTGACAGCTCTGGGAATTTGAGTGTTTTTCTAGCCCTCACAAGAAACGGAGAGAAGAAAACTGAAAAATAATAAATAAATCAAATATTTGGAGGAATTCCCTATTTCCCTTCCTCCGCTCCTGTGGGGTTAGGAGCAAGTTAATGGTTTCTCAACTTGCGCACAATCAGCCTGCCAGAATGCATGGCGAGGGCTGCCGATCACAGAGCTGCAGGGGTAAGCAAGTGGAACATGGGGTTATGTGAACTAAGAAAATAACTCCTTATTGTTAGTTTGACTCAAGGGGCTGACCCCTTTCCCCTCAAGCATGATAAAATACACATTCTGTGTTTTTCGACCTTTTTTTACTTGAGATGGTTTGGACATGCATAGAGAGGGGGCATGTGGTCATCAACCCTGCTCCTGGAGCGCTAACGTCCTGCTGGTTTTCACTCCAATCCTAATTTAACACATCTGATAAGATCTTGGTAACTAAGTAATCAGTAGAATCAGGCGTGTTGAATTAGGGCTGGAGAGAAAACTGGCAGGATGATCGCTCTCCAGGAGCGGGGTTGATGACCCCTGGACGGCCGCCATAGACAGTATAGGAAAGAAGGTATTGGACCTGGAAATACCTGGCAAAAGAAAAAGAGGAAGACTAAGGAAATGATGGAGAGACCAGGTAGAGGAGGACATGAGGGGGGTCGGAGTGCGAGATGCGTCAGACAGAAAGTTATGGAGGGCAAAAATCCGCAGTGGCGACCCCCGAGAAACAGGGAACAAGCCGAAAGAAGAAGAAAGAAAGAACCCCCCCCTTTATAACTTGTTTCCATTTCTAAGGCAACCTCTTTGCTTTCTAGTACTGGCTTTCTTGTGAGATTTATCCTTCTACAGGGTTAGCCTGCAGCCTTTTTTATGGCACTGGCACCGTATCCTTTGCCTCCACCATCTTTGCATCAGCAAGGTTCTGGAGGCTCTTAGGATGTCCTCTCTATCATGGCTTGATGCCCAACGTACCCTTGTTAAAGTGGACTTCTCTGCTAGGCTAGCACCAAGAACAGATGCGGGTACTTTAGGAAGTGCAGCTAAGTTACTGACAGTCTTTGTTTAGCAGTATTGGCTAGTACGTGATGGTAATTAATTCTTGCCATTTGGCAGTCTGCAAACAGCGTAGACGGCCAAATCTGCATAACTAATATTATGACCTGAGACGCGGGGCAACCAAGTGCCATGGGATACCACGTCTTTATAGCGTTTTCAGTCCAGCAAAACCCTTCACCAGCTGACTCCGCTAATTAGTTCCCCCTCTCTGGATGAACATGTCCTAATTATGGAAATTAGCCCGTGTAGATACAGAAAAGAAATAATGAGTCGTAAGGAATTTCACTCCGATGGAAGATATGGGGCATTAAAAAAAAAGAAAAGTGAGAGGCTTTCAAAATGCAGCCTGGATTCGTATTAAACTGTACCGATATATAAATATCAATTAAATAACTGTCTTTTTTATTTTTTTTTTAAAGATTCTTTTTTCTTTTTTTGGCATTTTCCGCCTCTTTATTTGATAGCGATAGTCAAAAGAGAGACAGGAAAAGCAGGGAAAAGAGAGGGGATGATGTGCAGCAAAGCTCCCGGGCCGGATTCGAACCCAGGCCGCTGAGGTTAAGGACTCACCTTATATGGCACACGCTCTACCGGGTGAGCCACTGGGGTGCCCCGTAAATTACTGTCTTATATAAGACTTGAATTTTACACAACAGCAACGTTTTGGAGAATGGAATGTGTGGTGTTAAATACTGATCGATGAAACTTCTCCCTCCAGCTGGAAATACACCTATCAGCCAAAACATTAAAACCACCTGCCTAATACTGTGTAGGTCCCCCTCGTGCCACCAAAAAGAGCCCTGACCCATCGAAGAATGGAGTCCACAAGATCTCTGAATGTTTCCTGGCACCAAGACGTTAGCAGCAGATCCTTTAAGTCCTGTAAGTTGTGAGGTGGGGCCTCCATGGATTGGACTTGTTTTTCCAACAGATCCCACAGATGCTCGATAAGATTGATACCTGAGGAATTCGGAGGCCAAGCAACGCCTTGAACTCTGTCATGTTACTCAAACCATTTCTGAACAATGTGTGCCATGTGGCAGGGCGCATTATCTGCTGAAAAGAGGCCACTGCCATCAGGGAATACAATTGCCATGAAGGGGCGTACCTGGTCTGCAACAATGTTTAGGTAGGTGGCACGTGTCAAATTGACATCCACATGAATGGCCAGACCCAGGTTGTCCCAGCACAACATTGCCCAGAGCATCACACTGCCTCCGCCGGCTTGCTTTCTTCCCATGGTGCATCCTGGTGGCATCTCTTCCCAAGGTAAACAACACACATGCACCCAGCCGTCCACATGATGTAAAAGAAAACATGATTGATCAGACCAGGCCACCTTCTTCCACTGCTCCATGGTCCAGTTCCAACGCTCACGTGCCCATTGTAGGCACTTTTGACAGCAGACAGGAGTCATTATGGGCACTCTGACTGGTCTGCGGCTACGCAGCCTCATACACAGCAAGCTGTGATGCACTGTGTGTTGTGACACCTGTCTATCATGGCCAGCATTAACTTTTTCAGCAATTTGAGCTACAGTAGGTCTTCTGTGGGCTCGGACTAGATGGGCTAGCCTTCGCTCCCCACGAGCATCAATGAGCCTTGGGTGCCCATGACCCCGTCATTGGTTCACCAGTTGTCCTTCCTTGGACCACTTTTGGTAGGTACTGACCACTGCATACAGGGAACACCCCACAAGACCTGCCGTTTTGGAGACGCTCTGACCCAGCCATCTAACCATCACTATCTGGCCCTTGTCAAAGTCTCTCAGATCCTTACTCTTGCTCAGTTTTCCTGCATCCAACACATCAACTTCAAGAACTGACTGTTTATTTGCTGCCTAATATATCCCAAACCTCGACAGGCGCCACTGTAACGAGATGATCAATGTTATTCACTTACCTGTAAGTGGTTTTAATGTTTTGGCTGATCGGTATAGTGCCATCATTTTGAAATGAAATGATTCAGAACTTAAGAGGGAGTTTGCAGTTCAGTTTGGTCTCCTGCATCATGACGTTCTTTGCTGAGGGGAGGTGTAGTGATGGCTGCTCACACTCAGTAGTAGTTACCTATGAGGGAGTTGAGAGAAGAGTAGGAGGACACCCGCCTCATCTTGTCGATGGTCTCGAAGGACAAGATGTACTCGTCATTGTCCGGGCTGCCCAGGGTGCTGCTGGCACTGCTGCTGGTACTTAGGTTGCCAGGAGAAAAGGCTACCGGACCACCTGGACGGAAACACAAATCCATTAGCAGCTGCACACAGACATAATTTACCCTCATAGACAACCTTCAAATAAAATGTTTGGTATCGTTGTAAAGCTGTGAGAGTAACACTTTAGCTGCAACTGCCCACAACTACTACTAATATGACCAACAACTAAAGCACTGACCAGAAGAACGAGAGGAAGAACACCAGCAACTTCCAAACGCTCTGCTCTGTGTTTACTGAGTTTCAAACTTTGCCGGCTTTTGGATCAAGGATTGTGATTGTGAATCAGAGACGGCATCAACACCAGCGGGTTATGTGATGTGATGTTGGTCAGTGACTTTCAGCTTCAGTCAGTCTGGCTGTATTGTTTCATTGACAAGGTGTTAGCTATGTTTGTTTGCCAGTTGTGTTGAGTTGGTGAGCATTAATACAGAGAAGTCGGGGTGGGTGTGGGCGGGTGGGGGATTAAAACTGACAAAACATCGGGATGAACAGTGCAGTGTGTAGGCACGTGCACACACAAATGTGCACATCTGTGGAAAGCACACATACTCTGAAAGCAGAAGACATGTTTGTTTGTATTCAGATTAGAGGGAACGCCACAAGCCGGCGTGTGGCGCCTGTGAGGTAAACACAGCGACCACATACAGACCAACGACGGCACATCCGTGATGGGGACGGTGAGCACTTTCCAGACGACTACGCACATTTGGGGATACAGTTATGATTTCAAACGAATACGGGATCGTTATTTCCTTTTTGAAAGCTGGTCACAACCTTTGGGTTGAGGGAACCTTTTATTAATGCTCATCAAGTCAAACAAACCTAAGTGTGAAGAGATGAATCGCTGGCAGACAAAGCCCCAGGATGGCAATAACAAAGGTCTACAGTGGATGAAGCAGGAGAAAACCCAATATAACAAGCTCTTTCTTTCTCTGCACAAGTTTCCTCTATTCCGCTCACTAAATCATCCCTTTTCTACCCAATTGTACTTGGCCAATTACCCTATTTTCCGAGCCGTCCCAGTCGCTGCTCCACCCCCTCTGCTGATCCGGGGAGGGCTGCAGACTACCACATGCCTCCTCTGATACATGTGGAGTTGCCAGCTGCTTTTCACCTGACAGTGAGGAGTTTCACCGGGGGGGGGCGTAGTGCATGGGAGGCTCACGCTACCCCCCCCCCCCGAACAGGCGCCCCGACCGACCAGAGGAAGCGCTAGCGCAGCGACCAGGACACATACCCACATCTGGCTTCCAACCCGCAGACACGGCCAATTGTGTCTGTAGGGACGCCCGACCAAGCCGGAGGTAACACGGGGATCCGAACCAGCGATCCCCGTGTTGGTAGGTAACGGAATAATCCTTTACTATCATCTTCCTCCTATAGAGTTATTCAAATTCCCTAGTTATTCTTGTTTGTCTCCCTCCCTTTGCATCCTGTCTTTCATCTCTACCTCTCACTCTCCCTACGTCTGCATTGGCATACCCTCTTCACTGAGGTTGAGGTTCTGCAGGCTCTTGTTAAGGTTGCGGGCAGTGGTGGCTGCTCGGATGTTGGTGTAGGAGTTGACCGAGCGCAGGCGGGGGATGGCTGGGCTGTCCCTCACTGGGGTCAGGTTACCAGGCTCTGGACACACAGAAACACACCAGGGTACAGTACAACCTTGCTGATCCCAAACTCTCGGCAATGGGCATTTGCTCAAACTGGCGAGATTTTTAAGACATCCAAAAGTAATAAAATTTACCTTACAAAAAATAAAAAATAAAAAAATGTAATAACATGAAATCTGTTCACAGCTCTCCTGCACTCTTATTTTGAATTACTTTCTTGGCAACTGCCATGAGCGATGTTCCTGTTTTTCCTGGGTCAGAGGAACTTCATCAGGGCACTTTGGTTTTGGTAGCTGCTCTCTATTTGGCGTTTATCTTGGAACTAAGTATTTTCTCTGCACTTGCATTATAAGCAGAGGTGGAACGCTCCACTTCAGAAAGTAGAAGTACTAACCATGTATTTGCTCCACCCATGCACTAAACCAGCTGATTCTAATTAGCACAACACTTCAGCCAGGTAGGAGAACTAATTAGTGAAATCAGCTGGTTTAGTCCATGGGTGGAGAAAATACATGGTTCGTACTTCTACTTTCTGAAGCCAGATTTTCCACCTCTGATTAGAAGACAAGCTGACTAAAAGTGTATAATGCCAAAAAATACTAGCACAGTGTACTTCAAAAAGCCTTCAATAATATGTAACGACAAGAATATTCTACAAGCCTCATACAAAAGCCAAACCTTGTCAAACCACAGCTGCATACTTTGAAAGTTTGGCGTGTTCGGAGGGCCGAAATGTGGCCGTATCTACCTGTGGTGTTGGCCGGTGAGGGCACAGTGTAGTTCTTTTCCTCCTCGATGAACTGCAGCGCCACCGTGCAAAAGTTACTCTCATACTGCACCACCAGGTGACTCAATGCGACCACCAGCTCCTAAACAAACACACACACACACACACACACACACACACACACACACAGGCAGGAGGACTGATGAAAAAACAAGCATGTGTGCACATGTACACACATTACACAGAGGTAGCAAAAGAATATGAAATTCGAATCTACAACGTAGTCAAGAGAGGTCACGATGTTCCCTGTTTGTGTTTTTATGTAATTTGACCAACTGTTTCACTAACATTTTATTTGCCTTTATTTTATATTTATTTTTTTTCTCCTCATGTCTGCCATCAAAGTTGGTTTTAAAAGCCCACGTGATAACTTGCCGAAATAGCAGCACTTGTGATAATGTACACTACCGTTCAAAAGTTTGGGATCACCCAAACAATTTTGTGTTTTCCATGAAAAGTCACACTTATTCACCACCATATGTTGTGAAATGAATAGAAAATAGAGTCACGACATTGACAAGGTTAGAAATAATGATTTGTATTTGAAATAAGATTTTTTTTACATCAAACTTTGCTTTCGTCAAAGAATCCTCCATTTGCAGCAATTACAGCATTGCAGACCTTTGGCATTCTAGCTGTTAATTTGTTGAGGTAATCTGGAGAAATTGCACCCCACGCTTCCAGAAGCAGCTCCCACAAGTTGGATTGGTTGGATGGGCACTTCTTGCGTACCATACGGTCAAGCTGCTCCCACAACAGCTCAATGGGGTTCAGATCTGGTGACTGCGCTGGCCACTCCATTACCGATAGAATACCAGCTGCCTGCTTCTGCTCTAAATAGTTCTTGCACAATTTGGAGGTGTGTTTAGGGTCATTGTCCTGTTGTAGGATGAAATTGGCTCCAATCAAGCGCTGTCCACTGGGTATGGCATGGCGTTGCAAAATGGAGTGATAGCCTTCCTTATTCAGAATCCCTTTTACCCTGTACAAATCTCCCACCTTGCCAGCACCAAAGCAACCCCAGACCATCACATTACCTCCACCATGCTTAACAGATGGCGTCAGGCATTCTTCCAGCATCTTTTCATTTGTTCTGCGTCTCACAAACGTTCTTCTTTGTGATCCAAACACCTCAAACTTGGATTCATCCGTCCACAACACTTTTTTCCAGTCTTCCTCTGTCCAATGTCTGTGTTCTTTTGCCCATCTTAATCTTTTTCTTTTATTGGTCAGTCTCAGATATGGCTTTTTCTTTGCCACTCTGCCCTGAAGCCCAGAATCCCGCAGCCGCCTCTTCACTGTAGATGTTGACACTGGTGTTTTGCGGGTACTATTTAATGAAGATGCCAGTTGGGGACCTGTGAGGCGTCTGTTTCTCAAACTAGAGACTCTAATGTACTTATCTTCTTGCTCAGTTGTGCAACGCGGCCTCCCACTTCTTTTTCTACTCTGGTTAGAGCCTGTTTGTGCTGTCCTCTGAAGGGAGTAGTACACACCGGTGTAGGAAATCTTCAATTTCTTAGCAATTTCTCGCATGGAATAGCCTTCATTTCTAAGAACAACAATAGACTGTCGAGTTTCAGATGAAAGTTCTCTTTTTCTGGCCATTTTGAGCGTTTAATTGACCCCACAAATGTGATGCTCCAGAAACTCAATCTGCTCAAAGGAAGGTCAGTTTTGTAGCTTCTGTAACGAGCTAAACTGTTTTCAGATGTGTGAACATGATTGCACAAGGGTTTTCTAATCATCAATTAGCCTTCTGAGCCAATGAGCAAACACATTGTACCATTAGAACACTGGAGTGATAGTTGCTTGAAATGGGCCTCTATACACCTATGTAGATATTGCACCAAAAACCAGACATTTGCAGCTAGAATAGTCATTTACCACATTAGCAATGTATAGAGTGTATTTCTTTAAAGTTAAGACTAGTTTAAAGTTATCTTCATTGAACAGTACAGTGCTTTTCCTTCAAAAATATGGACATTTCAATGTGATCCCAAACTTTTGAACGGTAGTGTATGTATTCTTTATAAACAACAAAAGATGATGAAATGTTAAATCACCAGACAGGAGCATATACAGACAGTGTAATATTTTTTTTTAATATAAATTAATTTCTAGTTTTCCCCCTTATCCCACCCGATTAACCCAATGGCATACGGCCGGAACTCTTGTCGAGTAACTCCCCTGGCTCACATTTCCACAGGAAGGAGACGGTCTTAACACCAGCTTCCTTCAAACTCGTGTCGGTTGCTCTCGCTATTTTACACGCTGAAGCCTCGCATGGATTGCATTACCCTCAGGCCGCGAAGGAGACGTAGGGAGAATGCTTTCGGTGTCTTGGCTGCAGGCGCCCGGATGAGCCAGAGGGGTCGCTGGAGAACGACGAGTCCCCGGACACTACACCGATCTACATCCACTATCCCTCGGGTAAGGGTGGCCTAATGAATGCCTTACCCCGTGGACGCTCTGGGACAGTGCAATATTTTTGAAATCCAGTTGGTAGGATCTTGCAACTATAAATGCACGATCGGCATGGCTAGTTGTCATGACCACGGATGACTAGACTTGCTAGCCCTCGGCTAACGGGTCGGACCCTTTAGTTGGCTGGTTAGTGCAGTCGCCCGTGATGACCCGGGTTCGTATACTGGCTGTGGCGGTTCCTGGCTGACCCCTGAATTCGCTACATTGGTGTCAGAAGTGAGATACTGAACTGTTTACAGGCTACTCAGATTTGATCTTGAATTTACACAAGATTTGAAAAGCATCACTTCTGACATCAATGTAGCGAATTCGGGGGTCAGCTGTGAACTGCCGCAGCCAGTACACGAATCCGGGTCACCACGAGCGACTGTGCTAACCAGTCAACTAAAGGGTCTGACTCATTAGCCAAGGGCTAGCGAGTCTAGTCGTCCGTGGTCATTACAGTGTAGTCTAACTTTAACTGGCCATTATGCACATCACTCTTTTTCTTATGAACAAGTTTTGCCTGTTACAAACGGGCATCCGAGAAACACCCGTGTTTTCAGCAGCTGCTTCTTACGTTCCTTTTTTTGTTTGCATCAGATCTCGTTTTACTCCCTACCGTTATCGATACTGAATCACTGGATTAGCATTAGCGCCCCCCAGACTTCTGGCCCCTTCTGAAACCTCATCAGTCACGCCAACTAGGCTGTAAAACTTCCCTCAGTGTCGCGTGTCAGGCTCGAGGTGGGAATGCGAGCCGGAGTCGATAATCCGTAAAAGCTGCATGGTCAATCTGCTACTTAGCGACCTGGGAACGTTTAATTAAGCATAATCAAACGATGACGGCATGAATGAAAGCCATCGGGTTGCGACATTAAAACGCTTTTACTGGAGCAAGTTCACCTACCAAAAGGGGAGCATCGCTGACTTGAGCACTGCAGATAAAGTGTGAGATTTATCTTTCTTTTTTTTTTGGATTTTCCCCCCTTTTGCTCCCCAGTTGTACTTGGCCAATTACCCCACTCTTCCAAGCCGTCCTGGTCGCTGCTCCACCCCCTCTGCCGATCCGGGAGGGCTGCAGACTACCACATGCCTCCTCCGATACATGTGGAGTCGAACGCCGCTTTTCACCTGACAGTGAGGAGTTTTGCCAGGGGGACGTAGCGCGTGGGAAGATCACGCTATTCCCCCCAGTTCCCCCTCGCCGAACAGGCGCCCTGACCAACCAGAGGAGGCAGCTGGTGCAGCGACCAGGACACATACCCACATCCGGCTTCCCACCCGCAGACACGGCCAATTGTGCCTGTAGGGACACCAGACCAAGCTGGAGGTAACACGGGGATTCGAACTGGCGATCCCCAATGTTGGTAGGCAACGGAATAGACCGCCATGCCACCAGGACGCCCGACAGTTATTTTAAAATGTATACTGAAAGTGAAAATATTTCGTTAAAATGGGCCGGACAACATTAAGACATACACATTATAATATATTCATATTTCTACCACACAAAGGTCAATTTGAGGGGTTTGCTTGAGATTGTGTGTGTGTGTGTGTGTGTGTGTGTGTGTGCGTTCCATCTACCTTGCGGACCACGGGGCTGCCATCGTTGATGAGCTGGGCCAGCATCATGGCTACATTGTGGTCGATGGTGGTGGAGTGGTCAGTCCTCTCAGCCGAGTTCCCCACAAAGGTTCCCAGAGCAAAGACGGCAGCACACCTCACCTGGGACGAGGCAGAGCACTGTGCTGAAGTCACCGGTCACTTTCGTTCAACAACACGAGGTTCAGATTACGGCACAGATAGCAGGAACCATATTGTTTATTTCCCGGCGTTGCTCTTAACTGTCTACCTTAAAGTTACCTTCAAACTAACTCACACCTTCTCAAATCAAATCACACCCGAGGAGTTCATTCAATAGAGTGCAGACCCCCACCAGGCCTATCTCCCCTTCTCCGGATGTGGCGACAAACAACCCCCTTTCTTGCCGCCCGGGAGAAGGGAAACTACGGAGGCGCTGCCTGTATCTCTTCTTCTGCAGTGCTTGGACTTGGGCAAAAAAAACAAAAAGAGGCGAGGAGTCAGCACTCAACTGTGGTGTAAAACAGGTTTTTCGAAGGTTCTGAATCACCGCAACCATGAGAGGTCCTTGATCCTACAGTCACAACTGTGCACAGAAGTGATTAGGCTGACGGGCCAAGTAGTGTGCGAGATTAGAAGCGGACACCCCGCACCACACACACACACACACACACACACACACACGTATGTGACCAAACACAGAAAACTCATCATCATCTTCAATGGCTTCTCCGGGGTCGGGTCACGGTGGCAGCAAGCTAAGTAGGGCTCTCCAGACATCCCTCTCCCCAGCAACGCCCTCCGGCACCTCCTGGGGGATCCCAAGATGTTCCCAGGCCAGATTGGACATGTAGTCCCTCTAGCAAGTTCTGGGTCTACCCCGGGGTCTCCTCCCATTTGGCCGTGCCTGGAAAAACCTCCAAAGGAAGGCGCCCAGGAGGCATCCTAATCAGAGGCCCGAACCACCTCGACTGGCTCCTTTCAACGCAAAGGAGCAGCGGCTCTACTCCGAGCTCCCTCCGGATGTCCGAGCTCCTCACCCTATCTCTAAGGCTGAGCCCCAGACACCCTGTGGAGGAAACTCATTTCAGCTGCTTGTATCCGCCGCAATCTGCCCGTTTCGGTCACTACCCAAAACTCATGACCGTATGCGAGGGTTGGAACGAAGACTGACTGGTAAGTTGAAAGCTTTGCCTTCCGGCTCAGCTCCCTCTTCTCCCTCTTCACCACGACGGCCCGGTACAACGTCCGCATTATCGCTGATGCTGCACCAGCATCAGCAGAAACCCAATGGAATTACAACAGCAGAGCTACAGCACCTCACCCGGAAAAGAGAAACTGGGGCCCCCTCCTGGAGCCAGACCTGGGAAGGGAGCTCACCAGCGAGCGTCTGGTGGCCGGGCGGGCCCAGCCCGAAAAAGCAACATGGAGCCACCACCCCGTGGGAATGAGCATTGGGGTAGGATGCAACGCAGGCCGGGCGGCAGTCAAAGGCAGGGACCGGGGCATGCCAACTTCCGGCGTCACACACCGGTCCTCGGGATGTGGAATGCCAAACACACGGATCTGGAGTTATTAAATTGCTTTCCACTTTCACACCGTGGTGACAAAACAAGCACACATGGATCCGATAGTCGGAGCAGCAATGCCTCCAAAAGCACATGTTTACTTGCGAGGTGCGAGTCAAGCATCTGAAGCGGTTCGCAGCTCGCTCGCTGGTTACAAACTACAAATGTAAGCCCCAGGACACTTTTCTGTTGCTGCAACACTTCCAAATATGATAACTCCCATCGGCGCCGTGCTTCACAGCCTCCGTCAGGCGCTCGGTGTCTGAATATTTCACCCCTCGTCTCATTACTCGTTCCCCGCTGCTGCATTAGATATGTAATCCTGCTGTCCACCTGAAGGGGTTTTCCACAGGGGGTCGGTCTCCCAAACTGAACCTAATGAGGGAAGATTATCGGTTGTATTTTTTTAGCATGGCGAAACACACACTTCTTGCAAGCATTAAGAATGTGTCATCACACCTGCTTTGTTTACAGTGTATTAGAAGACAGACCTGACACGTCCAATCTCAAGGGACGCTTTGCTCCACAGGCATTTAACAAACCCTGTTGCCACGGTAAATAAACGGAGTCTTAACGACCCCCCCCCCATTCACACCTTTGTTTGACTTGTGGCGGCTGCACGTAAGAACTTGAGACATCCACCTTAATGTTCTGCGGGCCCTTTAAGAGTTGAGGTTAGACGGGCCTGGTGAGATGACAGTTGCGAGGGGGGGGGGTAGTTAGCTGGTAAACATGCTACATACTGTATCCGGCCAATTGCCCCCTCTTTCGAGCCGACCCGGTCGCTGCTCCACCCCCTCTGCTGATCCGGGGAGGGTTGCAGATTACCACATGCCTCCTCCCATACATGCGGAGTCGCCAGCCGCTTCTTTTCACCTGACAGTGAGGAGTTTCGCCAGGGGGACGTAGCGCGTGGGAGGATAACGCTATTCCCCCCAGTTCCCCCTCCGAACAGGCACCCGACCGACCAGAGGAGGTGCTAGTGCAGCAACCAGGACACATACCCACACATCCAACTTCCCACCCGCAGACCTGGCCGATTGTGTCTGTAGGGAGGCCCGACCAAGCCAGACGTGACACGGGGATTTGAACCGGCGATCCCTGTATTGGTAGGCAATGCTACCCGGATGCTCCGTGTCCTGTGTTTAAGTGGGAGGAATAAAACAACCCGGCAAGGGTCTTAAAAGAGAAACCGTCTCGGCAACTATATATATATATAACTATATATATAACTATATATATATATATATAACTATATATATATATATATAATATATATGTTGGCTTGCTCACTTCTGAGCAATTGGTCCCAATTGTTATGGCCTAAAAATTGATGCAACTGCAAATGCTGTGAATTACATTGGGCAGATAAAATAGTGTGTGTGTGTGTGTGTGTGTGTGTGTGTGTGTTGGGGAAGTTATGTGTGAGGGGCAGACAGGACTGCAGACCCATGTTTCAACCCTACAGCCAAAATAACCATCTGTCCAAGGCATAGAGTGTTGATGATGGCAACAGATGTTCCATGTCTACGTGCACGTGTGTTAACGCACACCTGTATGTGTGTGTGTGTGTGTGTGTGTGTGTGTGTGTGTGTGTGTGTGTGTGTGTGTGTGTTCGGTGCGTCTCCATGAATGTGCGTGAGAATAAGGGGCAGCAAGTGTCCGAGTGAGGCTCGGTGTAAACTCTGGCTCACGGTCCCTCTGGTCAGCGGATGACCCTGGCAGATGTTGAGCATCCTGCTGGGAAGTGCTGGGCCCCAGTGGTTCTGAGGCTTTGTGTGTCCGACATTCTTGTGTAAGAAGTCGGGTTGTTGTGAGGCGTCTAGTGTGTTGGTGTGGTGTTCTGTGCCTGTCACGTCTCACTCTCAACCTTCGCCGCTGGCTAGCAGAAATGCGAGGAGAGCCGAGCACGTAAGTCTCTCCTTGCCAATACATAGCCTCTCCACCAGCAAGCCCTGTGTATCGCCTCCTTGTGGTGACACACAGTAACTGGGTACACCTTGGACCCTGGCTGAACTGGAAGGGACTCGGAGGAGGTCTGGCCCCTAGATGCAGGCCCACCGGTGTGTGGGTATTCCCTGATGCCCATGAACCAGCCTCCCTTCGCTATGTGTTAAATAGTGCCACCTAGTGGATACCTCGGGCGAGGAATAGGCTACGGGAGTAAACCCCTACACAAAATCAACGTCTACAGTGCTGTTGGTTTTTGTTTTTCTTGCCCTTTTGTGTCTGTTTAATTTGGAGAGTACTGCTGGCGTCATGTGTGGCTGCCGCTTCTCCCTCTTGTAGCCCCCCTTCCCATCCACCCCTGTATGTTTGTGTTATGTTTATCTGTTGTCTTGTTTCATCCCGTTTATTGTAAAGTGACTTTGAGTGTTAGAAGAGTGCTGTATGAGATTGATTTATTATTATTGTTATTATTATTGTTATCTCAACTCATCTCATCTTCAGCCACTTTTCCGGGTGGGGTCGCAGCGGCAGCAAACTAAGTGGGGAACTCCAGCCGTCCTTCTCCCCAGCAATGCCCTCCAGCTCCTCCTGGGGACCCCAAGGCATTCCCAGGCCAGATTGGACATGTAGTCCCACCAGCGAGTTCTGGGTCTACCCCGGGGCCTCCTCCCCCCAATTGCCCGTGCCCGGTAAACCTCCAAAGGAAGGCGCCCAGGATGCATCCTGATCAGATGCCCAAACCATCTCAACTCGCTCCTTTCGACGTGAAGGAGCAGCGGCTCTACTCTGAGCTCCCTCCGGATGTCCGAGCTCCTCACCCTATCTCTAAGGCTGAGCCCAGACACCCTACGGAGGAAACCCATTTCAGCCGCTTGTATCTGCGATCTCACCCTTTCAGTTACTACCCAAAGCTCATGACCATAGGTGAGGGTTGGAATGAAGATTGACTGGTAAATTGAGAGCTTTGCCTTCCGGCTCAGCTTCCTCTTCACCACAGTGGTCCAGTACAACGTCTGCATTACTGCTGATGCTGCATCAATCCACCCGTCAATCTCCCGCTCCATCCTACCCTCACTTGTGAACAAGACCCGAGATACTTGAACTCCTTCACTTGGGGCAGCAATTCATCCCCAACCCGGAGGGGAGCAATCCACCATTTTCCAGTAGAGAACCATGTCATCAGACTTGGAGGTGCTGACTCTCATCCCGGCCATTTCACACTCAGTTGCAAACCGCCCCAGTGCATGCTGGAGGTCGAATTCTGGTGAAGGCAACAAAACCACATCATCTGCGAAGAGCAGAGTGCAATTCTGAGGTTCCCAAAATGGATACACTCCTCCCCTTGGCTGTGCCTTGAGATCCTGTCCATGAATATTACAAACAGACTCGGAGACAAGGGACAACCTTGGCGGAGTGCAACACCCACCGAAAACGTGTTTGATTTTGTGCCGAGAATACGGACACAGCTCTCACTGTGGTTATACAAGGACCGGATGGCTTGGAACAACTGCCCCGGTACCCCATACTCCCGCAGTACCCCCCACAGAACGCCCCGGGGTACACGGTCGTAAGCCTTCTCCAAGTCCACAAAACACATGTACACTGGCTGGTGAAACTCCCATGCCTCCCTCAGCACTTCCGCAAGGGTAAAGAGCTGGTCCGTTGTTCCACGGCCAGGAAGGAATCCGCATTGTTCCTCCTGGATCTGAGGTTCGACAATCGGTTGGAGCCTCCTTTCCAGCACCCTAGAGTAGACTTTCCCAAGGAGGCTGAGCAATGTGATGCCCCGATAATTGGAGCACACCCTCCAGTTTATTATTATTATTTGTGGATCTGCTCTCTGGATCGTGTTTTTTGGGCCGTAAGATGATCAACCATTGATCAATTACAATCACTGATCAATTCCACAGCAGAAGAGTGAGTGGGTTTTTTGCACCAGGATACACATTTGTTATATGTGTGTGTGTGTGTGTGTGTGCCCATATAGTTGCCATTTCAAGCATGCAGAATTTTTCTAGACCTTCCCTTTTAAACTGCTACAAGATTTTGGTCGGTGTTCAGTATGACATATGTGGATATACTGTCAACCGTAGCAGGAGACTCACAAAATATATTGCAAAAAGTGAAAGGGTAGTGTGTGTGTGTGTGTGTGTGTGGCAAGACAATCGCTGTCCCTCATGATTCTTTTATTCTTGTCGAGACGTTCTCTTTTCTCCAAGTCCCCAGACTTTTTAAGTATTCAGGACCTGCCAAATGTTCTACATTCCCTTCACTTGTTCTCTTCCAGGTTTTCCGCACCTGTGTAGAGACCTCACCTCAGGGATGGGATCCGACAGCAGGATGTAGAGCTTCTCGTGGGCGCTGTCACGGACGCCACACCAGCGTGCCGAGTCAAAGTTCTGCCAGATACGGCCCAGGCAGATGGCCACCCACTGGCGCAGCAGAGGGTGGGGGTCCGACAACTGCTCCAGACAGTTGGCTATCAGGTTGCCCTGCAGACAGACCTCCTGTTGGGGTTTGAGGTATGGGGATGGGGGCAAGAAGGGAGGTGGATGTAGAAAGGGAAGAGGATGAGGGCAGGACAGAGGGAGCAGGTACATGAAAGGGAGAGAGAAGAGACCGTGGAGGGAGGGTAGAGGACGGGGGGAGGGTGTCAAAGGAAAGTTGAAGGAGGAGGACAAAGAAGACAAGTGTTTGAGTTCAAGGACAACATTCATATTACACTCTCTTCCTTCACATTTTTATCAAGCCAATGAGCCCACTACCCCAAAGGGCACTGACGATGATGATGATAGTGATGATGATGTTGCTAGAGGTTGCAGGTTGGGGTGGGTCACTTAATACTGCCCCCATAAGATGAAAAGACAGGGTGAGCAGACCAGGGTCTCTAGCCTTTGAGCATACTTGTATATTATCAGAGCGCAAATCACCATACTGTTACACTGTCCTCATTACTTATGTGTGAAGGAGTCCATCCATCCATCCATCCGTTATCCGACCCGCTTATCCTGTTCTCAGGGTCGCGGGCATGTTGGAGCCTATCCCAGCAGGCTTTGGGTGGCAGGCGGGGAGACACCCTGGACAGGCCGGCAGGCCATCACAGGGCCGGGATGGAGTCCCAATGCTGTAAAACTGTGGATGAACCGCATATGGTAGTCTGCAGCCCTCCCCCCGGATCGGCGGAGGGGGGTGGAGCAGCGACCGGGATGACTCAGTAGAGCGCATCTCCCATGAACTACGGTATTTAACACAACACTTTCATCAGCAATATTGTCTCGTCCCCTCTTCTTTGGGTAGCTCGTCCCTCTCTCCCACTTTACTTTGCCCATAATGGCAAACATACCGAGTCCTCACCCCGCCGCCGTTCCTCCTTGTACACCCACGCAGGCACACAGACAGAGCTGAACTCTGGGGGAGGGAATGCTAATATGCTGTTGTTCAGCGACATGTTCTCAACCAGCCAGAGGCGGCAGTGCCACAGTAATGAGCACCGTTCATAAAAAAGCAACAGGGATAAATAATGAAGACGGGGGGAAGCGTGAGCCGCTCCCTCTAATGCCGGGGCATCATCTATTATTTACATGCCAGTGAGAAAGGCGGCAGCATTAAGTAAACAGAGGGATCCAGATGAGGGATCCTAGTTTCCATGTGCAGCCGTGCTCGCTTCCTTTCTGATTTCTCATTTTCATGACGTCGAGTGAGAAGTGGAAAAAAACAATCAGACAAAACAAATGAGTCGAGTAAGAGTCGCAAGAAATTCTGGCCAGAGCAAGAAACGAGTGGCGGCTGGCGACATGCTGAAATATTCCTGTGTTTTCTGAGTGTGGTTGCGTGCACACACTTGTACAGCTCAACTGTGTCAGACACAAAAGGCCTCTGGTATTGCAAAGGTGGGGGCCGGGGACTAGGGGCGGGCCAGGTAGAGGACAACGTGGCCACCGAGAAGACCACCGGGACAGAGATCATAGAGGTGATGACCGGCAATGAGAGATGCATAGTGAGTGATCCTCCGCCCTCTCGAAGTGATGGCTGTTGTGGCTACGCTGAGGGAAGTGAATGAAGGATCTGGGATGTGTGCCATCCAGCAGACCTGCACACACATCGCCGCAGGTGTTATGAGTGACGGACACTCCCAGCCTGCTCGGCAGTTTCCTCCTGCACCACTCTTAACCCATATCGGCTTCAGGAAAGCTGCATGAGCTGGCTGATCCTGCACCCAAACTAGAGGGTGGAAAAAGAATTTCTCCCCTTTGGGATTAAAAATGACACATTTCAGGGGGCGTCTGGGTAGCGTTGTGGTCTATTCTGTTGCCTACCAACACGGGGATCGCCGGTTCGAATCCCTGTGTTACCTCTGGCTTGGTCAGGCGTCCCTACGGACACAATTGGCCGTGTCTGCGGGTGGGAAGCCGGATGTGGGTATGTGTCCTGGTTGCTGCACTAGCGCCTCCTCTGGTTGGTCAGGGCGCCTGTTCGGCAAGGGGGAACTGGGGGGAATAGCGTGATCTTTCCACGCGCTACGTCCGCCAGGCAAAACTCCTCACTGTCAGGTGAAAAGAACCGGCTGGCGACTCCACATGTATCGGAGGAGGCATGTGGTAGTCTGCAGCCCTCCCTGGATCGGCAGAGGGGGTGGAGCAGCGACCAGGAAGGCTTGGAAGAGTGGGGTAACTGGCCAAGTACAACTGGGGAGAAAAAAAGGGGGGGGGGCACATTTCAAAAATGTTCTCACATACTGACGTCTGCAAGCTCGCACACCTACCTGTCCGGTGGTGTAGCTGTTGACGATGACGGCCAATATGAAGACTGCCATAGTGCGATGCTCGGCCTGAAAAAGAGAAGAGACGCACCTAAAACACTTCCTGTGCACAAATACTCCTTCCCTGCATTTTGAGGGATGAAGGCGTTATTGAATCTAAAGGTAAAAATGAGGTAAAAAATATTTTCCCCCATTCTCTCAGTGAGTTACACATCGATGTTCAAGTTGCGATGACATGCTGACAATCTGTAAAAACAACTTGTGAGACCAACAGCAGCACCAGCATGGTGCCTGATGCTTTTACACTTTCCAGTATGGGAGTTACACATCAACAACACACTATACACATGTAAGGCTGGCCAATTATGGCTTTAAATGGTAGTCTTGATTATTTTGCGTAATATTGCAATCAGGATTATCTTGATTATTCATCCATTTTGAGGGACAGAATTGTTTTATTCGCATCTCATCTCATCATCAGCCGCTTCTCCGGGGTCGGGTCGCGGTGGCAGCAAGCTAAGTAGGGCACTCCAGATGTCCCTCTCCCCAGCAACGCCCTCCAGCTCCTCCTGGGGGATCCAAAGGCGTTCTCAGGCCAGATTGGACATGTAGTCCCTCCAGCGAGTTCTGGTTCTACCCTGGGGTCTCCTCCCAGTTGGACGTGTCCGGAAAACCTCCAAAGGAAGGCGCCCAGGAGGCAGCCTGATCAGATGCCCGAACCACCTCAACTGGCTCCTTTCAACGTGAAGGAGCAGCAGCTCTACTCCGAGCTCCCTCCGGATGTCCGAGCTCCTCACCCTATCTCTAAGGCTGAGCCCAGACACCCTACAGAGTAAACTCATTTCAGCCGCTTGTATCCACAATCTCACCCTTTCGGTCACTACCCAAAGCTCATGACCATAGGTGAGGGTTGGAACAAAGTTTGACTGGTAAATTGAGAGCTTTGCCTTCTGGCTCAGCTCCCTCTTCACCACAACGGTCCGGTTCAACGTCCGCATTACTGCCGATGCTGCACCAATCTGCCGGTGCTGCACCAATCCGCCGGTCAATTTCCTGCTCCATCCTACCCTCACTCGTGAACAAGAGCCCGAGATACTTGAACTCCTTCACTTGAGGCAACGACTCATCCCCAACCCGTAGGGAGCAATCTGGGTTGGGAATTGTTTTACTGAGCCTTTTAAATCAACACTTTAAATAGAAAAATTAAATCAACTTTTAAATCAGCTTCTCACCGAGGTCGTCCGTCAAGATGACCTAGGTGAGGAGATGAGGTTAAATCAACAGAAAACTGCTCTCACATGCATAATGTGTTCAATAAATCCATAATTATTTAAATGTGCAAATCTTCAATGCAAAACAATATTTTCTTCACACCAGGGCAAGCTAAAGCCAGCATGAATAATTACCCCGAGCCAAGATCACATAATTGTGGAAGACAAAATCGAAATTGCAGTTAATGTACGCTTCATTTTTACAGCCTCTACACACAGAAAGGTGCTGTCCAGAATAATCACATCATAGGATCTCTCATTGGTTACTGTCGGAAACCTCGATTCAAAATGGCGTCACCATGACTGGTGGACACTCACCGGCATGTAGTTGTCAGCCAACACAGACAGGAAGTACTTGTGACCATTGTCCTTCACCAAGTCCGCTTGACATGACTAGACAGAGGTGGAGGAGGGAGGGTGAGAGTAGCAGAGGGGATGGAATGGAGAGACAGTGGAAGGAGCAAACGTGAGCTGTTCGTTTCCGTGAGAGAGGAGGAGGAAATAAATGTAGAACGACGCGTTGGAACAGGTAGAAGAGGAGAGAGACTCCTAGCAAAGGAAGCTGATCAATTTTAAAATGGAAGGATTCAGTGTAAGGCGGTATCATTGGGAATATTAGTCTCGGTGTTTCGAGCAACACATGTGCTTGGCTGTTCCTTTGCAACAAGATGCAAAGGAGCAGCCAAGAATATCAATATGCTGACTAATTTCAGCGACCATGGACATCCTATATGAAAATGCAGCACATCAGTATTACTGTAGCTACACGCCAGTGCCCTCCAGCTGTTAGTGATTTTAAATCAAATGGCATTTCTCAGTTTTGGGTCATTAGTTGTCCAGACAAGCAGGAGACTGGAAAAGGAGGGACTGCTGGAACACACCCCAGTTAATGGGTGCGGGAGCAAGACAGAAAGGGAATATTACAGCCATCTAAAACTAGAGCGTTGAGGCAACCATCGTGCCGCTCATCCAAAACCGACTCCACACCTCGTCTTGGACCACATTAAGGAGAATAAACCCACAAAATCTATGCTGATGAAATCACAACTGGATTCTTCTGAGACGACAGTGATTCACAACTGTGAACAGCCTTGATGGCTTGATGGTGAGTACCAGTGAGGTGCACATGTGTTTGTGTATAATTACGCTGTCTACAGCAAGGATTTTGGCCCAGATGAAGACAAGTAGCGGCCGGAGCTCTCTCGCGGAGCTTTGCAGCAGCTTCAGCACATAGGGGAAGATCCCCACTGACAGGGCCTGCAGAAACAAAGAGACAGGGGTGTTAGCATGGGAGTCTTCACACAGCAAACACACACTGTGCCTACTTTCCAGAGGGCTATTTCCTCACAAGCCCTTGTGAACCAAAAATGTGATATTTTAACAATTTAACCCAAGAAAAATGATTAACACCAGCATTAGATAACAGCAATAATAGTTATAATAATAATAATAATAATGATAATAATAATCTCTTCTCTTTATCTCAGGTCATTCATGTGGCCTGAATTTACAGCTTTCTGAGTAACAAGATTTTTTGTGGGCAGCCCTGTGTCACTAAATACATGTAAATCTTTTATTTATTTATCGATTTATTTTGACCCCCCCCCTTTTTCTTCCAAACTGTACTTGGCCAATTACCCCACTTTTCCGAGCCGTCCCGGTCGCTGCTCTACCCACTCTGCCGATCCGGGGACGGCTTCAGACTATCACATGTCTACTCCGATACATGTGGAGTCATCAGCCGCTTCTTTTCACCTGACAGTGAGGAGTTTCACCAGGGGGACGTAGCGCGTGGGAGGATCACGCTATTCCCCCCAGTTCCCCCTCCCCCCTGAACAGGCGCCCCGACCGACCAGAGGAGGCACTAGTGCAGCGACCAAGACACATACCTGCAGACATGGCCAATCGTGTCTGTAGGGACGCCTGACCAAGCCGGAGGTAACACGGGGATTCGAACCGGCGATCCCCGTGTTGGTAGGCAACGGAATAGACCGCCACGCTACCCGGACGCCCTAAATACATGTAAATCTTAAGCATGGTTGAGAAGTAACATCTACTCTACCAGTATCAGCCAAGCTCTGTCCCCCTCATTTTAATTTTTTATTTTTAAATAAAAGCATGAGTGACGTTTCTGTGGACAAGAGTGCTAGGGCATGTGAGCATCCAAGGCTAAAATCATCTGGCAGAAATTAATCAGCAGGGCTCATTGTTGGTAGAGTTTTCGGGACATACAGATAATTAACATGTCTGCACAGAAATGCTGATTTCATCGAGGACCGACGTATTTCAGCGAAATGAAGAAATATATCTCAGTTTTCCCCTCCAGTAACGTCCTTCCTTGAGGGACACGTGGCCGGTCCATCACTGATCAGTGACATCACATAGACAGTTGGTGAATAAGAAAACTGGCTTCACAGAGCTGAGGTCAGGGCAGTACTCCGGTGGTGCACCAGCAGTCACCATGTACAAACCCAGCTCAGAAAAAGTTGGGACAGTATGGAAAATGCAAACAAAAAAACAAGAAGAAAGCAGTGATTTCTAAACTGACTTTGACTTGTATTTCACGGCAGACAGTATGAACACACGACGTTTGGGATGGGGGAAATTCAGGACCAGCAATGAGGTAAAACAATTAAATAATGATGTGATTTGGAACAGGTGACATCCTGCAGCATCCAGGGGAGGTGTCATCTTTCAGAAGCAGAGATGGGCTGGTTTGCCAAAAATCATTTACAAATCACTGCTTTCAGTTTTAATTTCACATTCCGTCCCGATTTTTCCTGGTTAGGGGTTGTATGACCTCCGTGTTACTGAAAGTCGTGAACAGTGAACAGCAGGGGCAGTATAGTCCTACAAGATCTTCATTATGTGATAATTATTAACTATTATTCACAATAGTAGACAGGAGTTAGGTGAATACTGATTAAAACCAACCAGACTGACAGCCCAGGGCCCCAGGTCCAGGAAGCGGCCGAGCAGGTCCAGCGCCCGCAGACGATGCACCTGACTGAGGAGGACCTGAAGGAGACCCAGAGGCACAAGTCAGCATTACAGCCTCCGCATGTAGAGGAGGTCCCGAGAGTCAACCAGAAGGAACAGAAAGAATGGGGTGTGTGGGGTGGGGTGGGGTGGGGGGGTAAACAGGTGGCACTCCCACCACTTCCAAAAGCATCCGGGCAGCAGGTTGTGTTTGTTTACTCGTGTGCAGGCGTGTATGAGTGTGTATGGGTGTGGCCTCTTGGCTTCCGTTCCCCTGGGATTCTCACTGAAACGTTAGTTTGAACAAAAAATAACTGTGTGGGTTTGTGTATGTGTGCATTTGTATCTATACGTATGCTTCGGCTGGCTGACAAAAGGCATTCGAAGGGCCTGTCGCTAAGATGTGTGGTAAAAATGTGCGTGTTTTGTGTAATTTCTCAGACCACGCGGTCTCGGGCGCGGTACAAACTCGCACGGGTGCCAGTTTGGGAGCAGGACATTGGTCACCGGTCTATCCTCATGCGGGCAGCCCCACACTGGGAGCGAGGAAGTGAGGAAAAGCATATGGAGGGGCACAGTACTCGGTGCTTGCTTGCCCACCCACACACACAAACACACACGTAGCTATTTGCGCCAGCATGAAATGTATTATTAGAGCGTTCAGTAACCCATGCCTAACAGTCGGACATGGAGGAAAAGACCATGCTGGGGTTTACCCTGACATGCTGGGGTTACCCTGACACGCTGGGGTTACCCTAACACGCTGGGCCAAAGTGTGGCAAAACATCCGTTTGTGTGTGTGTGGGATGAGTGTGTGTGTAAACGTCACAACTCCACCCTTCATTATAAGAATGGGCAAACATTTCCCTTTAGCAAGTTGTGCGTATGGATGAGTTACGAGCTGTAGGCCGTTACAATGATCACCTCCCTGCACATGTAACTCAGCTGATATACTGTTGAGTAAGGTCAAATGTGTGTGTGCAGGTTAAGGTACACACATTTGTGCATTTCAAAACTGGTGCAATAGTGTGCGTATGTGCTCATGGATACTGTGATATGAGCAACGGCATTACAGTGTAGGGACCCTGTAAAACCCTGCCCATCCGTCCTGGATGGAAGATCTGTTTGATTATCTCCTTCACTTCCTGCTCTACCCTTTTTACTGAAGTGACAGATTAGTCTATCTCCCTCCCTCCATCGCTCTCCCTCCCTCCCCGTCTCGGCACGTCTCTCAGCCGGAGCCAGATTATGTCATCAGATCATCACTCATAGAAGAGCTTGGGACTCTTACGTGTGGCCTTATGCAACTGTGTGATTTAACACTACAACGACCGGGATTTCACCTCTACCTAAGACGGCCACGGGCCGTCAAAATGACCGCCACGGTTTTTAAACTCTATATTCTGTCAAGATAAACACCCAACAGAGATATTAATGCATTACATATGTTAGCACGTCTGTTATGAAACTAACTGACACCAAAAATTAACATTTTAACAACTTTAATGCTATTTTTCAAAAAATTTAAAATGGCCACTGTCCAACGCCTGTAAATACTGCAACGCCTCGGTGGTAGTCATGGTGCGTCTGAAACGGCGTCTGTAACCAGACACTTTGGCAATAATCAAAAATCAAGTTTAGACTATTTCTCTGCACTGGGGGAAACTAGTGTGTTTCTAAGACAGAGCAACGAACTTTCACGCAGGAAATGATGCGACCAACACACTTACGAGCCGTCTTTCTGACCGCTCATGGCCGTTTTAGGTAGCTCTTATCATAACTTTTTTTTGTGCAATTGATCTAAAACTAATTTTAATGCGAATATATGCAGTTTTAGGAGCATTCAGGGGGCGGCAGGTCTGTATCTTTTTTTCCCTGCAAACTTATTAAACTTTAAAAATCCAAAACAGTCAAAATGACCGCTTTGGTCGTTCTAGTGTTAA
Source organism: Lampris incognitus (assembly GCF_029633865.1). Classification (NCBI taxonomy): domain Eukaryota; kingdom Metazoa; phylum Chordata; class Actinopteri; order Lampriformes; family Lampridae; genus Lampris; species Lampris incognitus. The sequence continues at coordinate 54,872,979 of NC_079215.1, read as the reverse complement.
ATGCTGAAACACGGTATTTGTACATGTGTTATTCTGCAGACTGCACACGGCACCCCTGAAATTGAATATGGTGATGTCACTTTGCAATATCATATTACACTGCATGGTCTTAAAAGCTGCAACAAACAAAAAAGACAAGTAAAAATGAAAAAAAAAAACACAATGCAAGCGAGTACTTAAAATTCTCTCAGTGCCACACACCACTATGGAAGTGTGTATATTGACAATTGAAACACACACACACTCCCTCCCCCTCCCCACTCCCAGCATGTGTGTGTGTGCTCTCTCCCATCAGTCTTTCTCCACTGCTTTTTAGTGGGCTTTTACGGGTCCCAGCAGGGCTGGCTGGATGGAGGGGCTGCCGCTCGCAGCCCTGCTGAGTCAGCTGCAAATTACCATTCAACAGGGATGGCGCTACATCACGGGCCATCCACAATGTGACGCAGCAGTACAACTGTACAACGCCACGGGGGAGCAAATCCCTGTACTGTACAACTTAGAAATTGTGTACGTGGCGAGGGTTTGACCCAATTTTTACCTCCCCCAATTAAATCGAGTCAGAAAACACCGCATTATGATGTGTTGCATCTACCTACGTTATACCTCATGTTGTGTGTGTGTGTGTGTGATGCAAACTGATGCCAGTTTGGCCCAGCAAATCAGGTCTTACCACCTGGCTGCAGCTTCGACTAGGCAAAGCTGGAAATGGGAGGAATGAAGGGATTAAAGCTAGATGGGGAAGACAAGATAAGGAGAAATATTTCCATCCATCCATTATCCGAACTGCTCTCAGGGTCGCGGGGATGCTGGAGCCTGTCCCAGCAGTCACTGGGCGGCAGGTGGGGAGACACCCTGGACAGGCCGCCAGGCCATCACACAGGGCCCACACACACACACACACACACACACACACACACACACACACACACACACACATTCATACCTAGGGGCAATTTAGTACGGCCGATTCACCTGACCTACATGTCTTTGGACTGTGGGAGGAAACTGGAGCACCCAGAGGAAACCCACACAGACACGGGGAGAACATGCAGACTCCACACAGAGGACAACCCGGGACGACCCCCAAGTTTGGACTACCCCCGGGGCTCGAACCCAGGACCTTCTTGCTGTGAGGTGACCGCGCTAACCACTGCGCCACCGTGCTGCCCTAGATAAGTGGCCAACTGGGGTAAAATAACATGGTGCCATGGTTTTCCTTCTGTCTGCCCCAATTTTTAAGTCACCAGCTGCCGCTGGTTTGAGTAATGACCCCCAAGGTTGGACTACCCCCAAGGTTGGACTACCCCCAAGGTTGGACTACCATGGGGCTCGAACCCAGGACCTTCGTGCTGTGAGGCGATCACGCTAACCCCTGCGCCACCGTGCTGCCCAGAAGGACTATTTGTTTTGTAAAAAATAAATAGAACTCACTCTCACTTTGCATGTGTGTGTGTATGTGTGTGTGTGTGTGTGTGTGTGTACTGTACATGTGTGTACCTGTAGAACAATTGGCAGCTGCTCGGGAGGGTTTCTGTTCTCCACTCCCATGGTCAACCACACCTGGAACGCTGTCAGCTGCTCTGCAAAGAATGGGCTGTGCTGTTGGCAGGAAATGCGCGCGCACACACACACACACACATACACACACACACACATACATACACACACACACACACACAAATTAATACCTAATCATACCTTTACCCTCGAGTCAATCTGCACTGACTTGCCCACAGCTTCATGAGAGTCATTATATGATGAGGGAGCGGAGCAGCACTGACACAATGGCTGCAGTAACAACATTAGCGGCTTATTTCTCACCCCCGTGTTCCCTGCCGCCTCTCTGCTGCCCGCGTCTTTCTGAAGCCGCGATGGAACGTGCAAAGGCAGCAACACAGCAATTAGCCTAACGGATTGTTTGGTGGCCATGACCGGTTTGATTATGCACTGTGTTAATATGAGAGCAGGACTCACAACCAGGCTGCGCTGCCTGGTGATGGATATGGGGGGAGAGGTATCGACCTGTGGCGGCTGGAAGGTTAAATTAGCTTGTGCGTAATCAAAGTGTCACGATGACACTTACCTGCATGCTCTCACACAGTCATACAGGTACACACACACACACACATATACAAAACGTGGGGATGAATAGAAGTCTATCATTGAGCTTAAATGTGTGAATTCGGTTCATTTCCATGAAAAAATAGGAGGAACTGTGGAAAGATGGGTGGGAACAGGTGGAGAGGAGAAAGACTCCTTGCAAAGGAAGCAGATCACTTTTAATATGGAAGAATTCTGTGCAAGGCGGCAGGATCATGAATATGAGTCTCGGGGGTTCGAGGAACAAATATACTTGGCTGTTTCCTTTGCATCTTGTATCAATATCCTGACTAATCTCTGCTTTCCACTTCCGGTGTGGGAAGATGGCGGCGCAAATTCATGTCTGCGGTGGCCTCACTCAGTACCGTCCATGCAATGTGTTTGTCCAGGTCTGTCTTAATTTGATGGCTGGGAGAGCTGGCACTGGATCGGCTGGGAGAGCTTGGTCTGCTGCATCCTGTGGGCCCAGGGACCACGACCCTGCCTGGAGCTGCGACCGAGGAAGTAATATCGAGGGCGGTCTGACAGGGCGCGGAAGCGGGACAGGCTAAGCTAACTGCTAGCCAATGCAGACCGGAAGTTCCGTTAAAACCGAGGGTGGTCTGGCGGCGGCCTCACCTGGCGTTGACTGTGGTGTTTTTGGCATCGTCATGTGGAGTGCGGGGAGGTGTCTGGCTGGGAAAGCTAGCAATGGATCGGCTGGGGCAGCCTGGTCTGCTGCGTCCAGTGGGCCCAATGACCACGGCCTTGACCGGAGCTGCGCCCAAAGAGGAAGCACCGAGGGCGGTCTGACAGGATGTGGAAGTGGGAGCAGGCTAAGGTAACTGCTAGCCCATGCAGACCAGCAGTTCTGACAGTCATCCTGGCTGGCGTTCGTTCTCCTGGACAGTGATTTTTTTTGTTCAATTTAGATTTATGCGTTAGTTTGGATATATGTGTTGTTGTAGTTCTTGTAGTTTTTGGATATGTGTTTTTGTCTTTGTGTTGCCCTGCTGTGGGCTTGGGGAAATGACAAATAAAGTGTTTCTGATTCTGATTCTGAAGGGTGCCGGAGCAAGACAGAAAGGGAATATCTCTTTTTATAGTCCTTAGAGGTTCACTTAAAGCACTATTAACTAGACCGAGCAGCATAAGAAAGTATAGGTGGTGGTGGTGGTGGTGCGGGGATGGCGCCCAAGAGACTACAATGGAGAAGATGGCCAGCTCCATGTGCCAGGTGGAGGAGAAGAAGAAAAAAATTGCAAACAGCAGAGAAGTTGGGAGAAGGGGTGCAGACAGGGTTTTGCCTCACTTTCTCAGCGCTACCAGGCTTGTCAGTTTATTTAGCATTACGTAACACTTGTTGCTACGCCCTGCTTTACTGCCTCCATCTACTGCTACTGAGCAAGCATGAAGACAGTTTAGTGAACTGAGTGTTGACCTGGACATCTGAAGTGTATCGCCAGCTTAATTCCACTCTCTCAGCAGGTTTCCGGAACATTCAGAATCTCCATCAGTTACCTGTCAGTACATGTCAGTAAATAGAAAAGTTAAACCGCAAGGGGTCAGAATCAGAATACTTTATTCATCCCCGAGGGGAAATTGGGTACAGGTGCAGGTATATGGGGGTTTTTTTTTAGGAGCAACAGACGGGTGGCTGCAGACCTCTTTTATCAAACCGTACTGACTGACCGACACCAGAGGTATTAAAGTTGACATTTTACTACAGCATCCAGTGGCTCAGTGTGTGTGTGTGTGCATATATCTGTGTGTTTGGGTCAGAAGAGGCTGGTCCACAGAGGCAGCGTAGGTTGCTCCTCTATTTTTGACAGACAAGAGGGAGATCAACATAAAAAAAGAGTAATTGGCGGAAATAAACCATTATTATCACATCTCAGTATAATTTATAAAATAAAATTTCTCTTTGGAAAAAAGCAATAATTGAAATTCTGATTAAAATGCTTCAACAGCGACACCAGCAGGCAAGAGGGGAAAGGCAAGTCTGGTGTGAAGCGGTGGTTGGGAGTAGAGGAGGACGGGCTCCTGGTGGCATTATTAGGGCGGGATCTCTTGTATCAATTTAATGTACTTCATTTTTCTTCATGTTAATCTGTTATTTGCCAAAACACGTGAGAGCCTGCTCCAACGGAGGATGTTCCCCCTAACCAACCAACAACCAGAGTACAATACTGACACCATGTTGGTCCAATGGTAATTCCCAAATTTCGTTTTCAGTTCTCTACCACTGTATTGTACACGAGCATTATGAACTGTCAGTAAAGCGATAGATAGATTCATACAGTAGCAAAAAAATATAAGATGCAAATTGCTAACTACTTTTAAACACATCTCTATAAAATTACATTCTACGTAGGCCTTTTCAACAGAGTCCACATTTATTTTTTCAGATTTACATTTCCCTTCTTCTTCTTTTTTTTAAATTGCGCAGTAGCTAGCTAGCTACTTGCATTAGCCATACACCAGTTAGCTTGTTGTAGCAGCCCTAAAAGACTGTTAAGCTAACGGCAAGAATGGATTTGGATGTGGAGTTTGCATGTTCTCCCCGTGTCTGCGTTGGTTTCCTGCTGGGGCTCCGGTTTCCTCCCACAGTCCAGAGACATGTAGGTCAGGTGAATCGGCCGTACTAAATTGTCCCTACGTATGAATGTGTGTGTGTGTGTGTGTGTGTGTGTGTGTGTGTGTGTCGGCCCTGTGTGATGGCCTGGCGGCCTGTCCAGGGTGTCTCCCCGCCTGCTGCCCAATGACTGCTTGGATAGGCTCCAGCATCCCCGTGACCCCGAGAGCAGGATAAGCGGTTCAGATAATGGATGGTGCTGCTATTGCTAACGAGGCAGTTAACGGCAGCGTGAGTGAGGGGGTCACAGAGAGGGATGGATGCAGACGCAGACAATGGGATGGGGAAGAACATCCTGTGGATTATTTGTTGTCACAGCCAACCCATAGTTTGGATTATGAAGCAAAGGTGAGGATCAAGACTTCCAATCTTGTAAACCATTGTTTTAATGCTTAATTTTTCCTGGAACATAAGCAAGTTTAGATAAGAGCCCATCCATCCATCCATTATCCGAACCGCTTATCCTGCTCTCAGGGTCGCCTATCCCAGCAGTCATTGGGCGGCAGGTGGGGAGACACCCTGGACAGATCGCAAGGCCATCACAGGGCCGCCACACACGCACACACACACACACACACACACTCATACCTAGGGGCAACTTAGTACAGCCGATTCACCTGACCTACATGTCTTTGGACTGTGGAAGGGAACTGGAGCCCCCGGAGGAAGCCCACGCGGACATGGGGAGAACATGCAGACTCCACACAGAGGACGACCCGTGACGACCCCCAAGGTTGGACTACCCCAGGGGCTTGAACCCAGGACCTTCTTGCTGTGAGGTGGCTGTGCTAACCACTGTGCCACCGTGCTGCCCTAGATAAGTGGCCAACTAGTGTAAAATAACATGGTGCCATGGTTTTCCTTCTGTCCGCCCCAATTTTTAAGTCCCCAGCTGCCGCTGGTTTGAGTGATGACTCAGGGTATGTGTTGGTGTTGGAAAATGTGCAGTGTAGACAAGAACTGATGGTGGTTTACAGTAAGTGAATAGAATATAGAGCAAGCTAATACTAATGCTATCAGCTATCAATCAAGGCAAGATGTCCCCATCAAGGCAACCTACCCAAGCACACACATATGTCGTCGTCGTTGGCATCGCTCGTGTCCGAGGATCCATTCCAAGAGATTAAGGTGTGCGCTTGAAATGAAGATGGCTTGACTGGGGGGCGCGGGGGGGCGGGGGGGGCGGTAAAGCACGGTCCTCGAAAAACTCTCGGAGCCATTCGCTACAGTCTTGATTAAAGTGGTGATCAGGTCGCTATGCCGCTCCACACTGCTTGGCCTGGGAGGATCTAGTTCCATGGCAACACAAGAGTAAAGACGATGGGAGCCGCCCACAGGTTGTACCCAAGTGATGGTCGGACTGGGAGTCCGGACTGCCCACTTGTTAGGCACTTATGAGCCAGGTATGTGTGGGATTTTTATAACCGCCAGTCTGCGGTCCTGTTAGGCTTTAGCCCAGCTGAGTGCTGCCCAGGTTACGCCAAATCCACAAGTGAAGTCCGGTCAATACCGCGAGGAGGGGCCTATCCGGGGTTTGTCACGGAATCAGGAATCAGTAGCCTGATACCTTTCAGCCTACATCACAAGACGCTTCAGCAACCCGAGCGGGTAGACAGGTGTTTCCTCTTCCTGTCCAACTGATTCCAAATGAGGCTACAGCAGTATTTTTTTTTTAAGGAAATCTAGAGTCACACAAACACACATAAAGACACTTACTCTGAAAGCGGTGCCCTCCTCGATGATTGTAGGGAGCTGAGAGAGGCAGATGTCCACGGCCAGATCCCAGGCTTGCCTGGACACAGGACACACAAACAGAAGCAATCAATGAAAATAAAATATTTCAGCATTTGGGCTTTGTCAGCTTTTCATGTTTGCCTGCTACCCAAAAAAACCCCCCATCCCCCTAAGCCCACTCGCTCTCCTGTCAATACACGTGCACAGGCACACGCACGCACCCTAGAGAGGGCAGCAGTGAGCCTCTGATCCGCTCCTAACATCAACATTCCCTTATTGTCTTCATATCTAATTCATAAGGTTACGTAACAGTCATCAAACCCTGCTGCATTCTTCTCCTCTCTCTCTGTCTTTTCTCAGGCAGACTGCGGCAGGCCGGGCTTCCAGGGCTTTCTACTCAGAAAGCAGGGTTAAGGGCTGACTTATGTTCTGCCACCAGTGTGCGCCATGCATGGTGATGCAATACCGTGGTGAGCGAGCCGCAGGGAGCTTCTTGGTGCCCCGCTCACCCAATCCCCCCCGCCGCTCAGCTTTTCCCCTGTCAGGCAGGAACTGTTTTGCTAAAAGGGGTTTGAGTGAAGGGGAGCACAGTGCAACCGATTCAGTGGGTCGGTTAGTAGGACGCATGTGAACTGATGTGGTCAGAGAGCATCGTGATTAGGTTAGACGACAACAAACCAAAAACAGATGGTTATATTTTTAGGCCTGCAAACCCAGCCCACATATTCTGTTCAGACAAAAATGACTTTGAGGCATCTGGGTGGCGTGGTAGTCTATTCCAATCCCTACCTACAGACACAATTGGCCATGTCTGCAGGTGGCAAGCTGGATGTGGGTATGTGTCCTGGTCGCTGCACTAGCGCCTCCTCTGGTTGGCCGGGGCGCCTGTTTGGGGGGGAGGGGGAACTGGGGGGAATAGCGTGATCCTCCCAAGTGCTATGTCCCCCTGGTGAAACTCCTCACTGTCAGGTGAAAAGAAGCGGCTGGTGACTCCACAGGTATCAGAGGAGACACATGGTGGTCTGCAGCCCTCCCCCGAACTGGCAGAAGGGGTGGAGCAGCGTCTGGGACAGCTCGAAAGAGTCGGGGTAATTGGCCAAGTACAATTGGGGAGAAAAAAGGGGGAAAATAAATATATATATATATAAAAAAAAGACTTTGAAGCTGACTGGATCAACCTTTAATCTGCCAGAGCCCTAAAGCCCGTGACCTGTAGTGCTAGATCTCCACACGAACTGGTCTGCTGGTAGTAAACACCGCGACAGCTAGCAGCTCAGTCAATGAAGCCAGCTGCATGATTACCATATTTATAAATGTCTTTCATAAAACTAACTCTATAGCAGCATTGACGCTAACCTCTCCTACTGCATTCATTGTTTTGTTTTTTTTTCCAAAATTCAGCACTTTTCACTTTCGGTATCACTGAAACTACACTTTACTGACTGGTGCGGCTTCCAGCTGCTGAGTTCAACTGATTCTCAGCGGATGCTTTCAAGACTAATATCCTGCATGGTAAAAACTAAGCCTGCGAGATGTAGTCTGGCTTCGGGAACTTATCAAAAGTTGGCTGCTGGCTGTAAACACTGTCAGTTCTGTCAGTGACTTCACATGTGTCCCGAAAACCAACAGCTCCGTTACCCAAAAAGTTGGCCACTGTCAGTGAGTCGACAAAACAGTGAATTTTTGCCAAAAATAAAAAATAAACAAAAAAAACGAAAAGCTAAAGAACAGAGTTAAGGTTTTGATTTCTACCTAACTGAAAACTTTAGAAAATGTTTAAAATGTAAACCTGCTCTGAAGAGATAAGAAGATAATGTCATCAAGATGGCTCCGTGGTTCTGCGCTCTCAACTTTTTACGGTTTTTGTTTATTGGTTTAGTTTCCAGCACCCACTCACTGATGTTGTGTTGTGGTGTTATCATTCTATGTTAAGTACACACAGAGCCACGAAACCGCAGTCACATTCCATGTTTGTGTAAACCTACATGGCCAATAAATATGATTCTGAAGAGTTTTGGATTTTTGGACTTTGGTGGCCTGTCCTGTGAAAAAGCGGAAGCAGGGGCAGCCGGGTAGCGTAGCGATCTATTCCATCGCCTATCAAAACAGGGATCGCCAGTTCGAATCCGCGTGGGGGTCTCTGCAGACACAATTGGCCATGTCTGCGGGTGGGAAGCCTAATGTGGGTATATGTCCTGCTTGCTGCACTAGCGCCTCCTCTAGTCGGTCGGGGGCACCTGTTCGGGGGTGGGCACCGGGCAGAGTAGCGTGATTCTCTCACGCAGTATGTTCCCCTGGTGAAACTCCTCACTGTCAGGTGAAAAGAATGTCCCCCTGGTGAAACTCCTCGCTGTCAGGTAAAAAGAATGTCCCCCTGGTGAAACTCCTCGCTGTCAGGTGAAAAGAATGTCCGCCTGGTGAAACTCCTCGCTGTCAGGTAAAAAGAATGTCCCCCTGGTGAAACTCCTCGCTGTCAGGTGAAAAGAATGTCCCCCTGGTGAAACTCCTCGCTGTCAGGTGAAAAGAATGTCCCCCTGGTGAAACTCCTCGCTGTCAGGTGAAAAGAATGTCCCCCTGGTGAAACTCCTCGCTGTCAGGTGAAAAGAATGTCCGCCTGGTGAAACTCCTCGCTGTCAGGTAAAAAGAATGTCCCCCTGGTGAAACTCCTCGCTGTCAGGTGAAAAGAATGTCCCCCTGGTGAAACTCCTCGCTGTCAGGTAAAAAGAATGTCCCCCTGGTGAAACTCCTCGCTGTCAAGTGAAAAGAATGTGCCCCTGGTGAAACTCCTCACTGTCAGGTGAAAAGAAGCGGCTGGCGACTGCACATGTATCAGAGGAGGCATGCGGTAGTCTGCGGCCCTCCTCGGATCGGCAGAGGGGGTTGGAGCAGTGACTGGGATGGCTCGGAAGAGTAGGGTAATTGGCCGGATACAACTGGGGAGAAAAAGGGTGTGGGGGAGAGGGAGTGGAAGCAAAAGCACTTCCTTGTTAAAAAGATCCCCATTCCCCCTCGGGTAGCTGGCGCATTTGTTTTACATAAGAGTGAAAGATGTAGTGGTGTTTTTGAAAAAACAGCTGTTTGCAAGATACACAGCCATGAGGTAATGCATCTAATTGTGGCTGAGTATCTCTCATCTTTATGCGGTAAGTCATTTTGTCAGATTTTACAAGGGATCTGACCTAGAAACAAGCACTTAGAATCGTACAGCTGACGCTTATAGCAATATAAACCATGTCCCAATCTTGTCGCTGATGGTCTCATTTGCGTATGTCGGTCACGTCCAGCTCTACAACTCCACTATATCCATCACCACTGCAACTCACTCCACTCTGACCGACTGCCTCGCTGAAATTAAACCATGGACACAAGCCAACTTCCTCAAGCTAAATTGTTATAAATCTGACATGACCGTCATCGGTCCCGACTCACTTCCTAAAACCATTCACAGCTTCTGCCTCACCATCACTAACTCCACCCTGTCTCCCTCCCCACGCATCCGCAACCTCGGAATCATTGTCGACAGCAACCTCTCCTTTGAACGCCATGTCAATCAAATCACCAGTACTGCCTTTTTCCACCTAAAAACGTAGCTCGTCTCCACCCATCACTCTCCTTCTCTGCTGCCGAAACTGTGATCCAAGCCTTCATCACATCCAGAACTGACGATTGCAACAGCATTCTTTACGGCTCATCAAACAAACAAACTCCAGTATATCCAAAACTCTGCTGCTCGCTTGCTCACCCACTGCCACTCCCGGGTCCACATCACCCCTGTCCTCCAGAACCTCCACTGGCTCCCTGTTGTCACAATAGATCAAATTCAAAGTCCTTCTCCTCACTCATAAAGCCCCCCATCACCAAGCCCACTCATACCTCACTGACCTGGCTCCACTTCTGTACCATTTCCTGCAGCCCTCGCTCCTCCAATGCCAACCTCCTGTCTCCACCACACAGGGGGGAAAAAAAGCACCAGTCCTGGGAGGACAGAGCCTTCTCCATAGCTGCCCCCTCCATCTGGAACCCTCTCCCCAAACACATCAGAGACTGCACCCATCTGTCAATGTTCTAATCATTACTCAAAACTTACCTTTTCAGAATTGCTTTTTTTTGGGGTCCCCCCCCCCCTTTCTCCCCAACCGTATCCGGCCAACTACCCCACTCTTCCGAGCCTTCCCGGTTGCTGCTCCACCCCTTCTGCTGATCTGGGGAGGGCTGCAGATTACTACACGTCTCCTCCGATACATGTGGAGTCGCCAGCCGCTTCTTTTCACCTGACAGTGGGGAGTTTCACCAGGGGGACGTAGCGCGTGAGAGGATCACGCTATTCCCCCACGCCATTCCATTTGAAAGCCACTTTACTTTTTGTCATTTGTTCTCTGAATTTAAGCCATCCTATTGTATAGGAGCAGTGGGCCGCTGCAGCACCCGGGGACCAACTCCAGTTCTTCTTTCCATCGCCTTAGGAGTATTACCCCTAACATGCATGTCTTTTTGATGGTGGGAGGGAACCCACGCAGACACGGGGAGAACATGCAAACTCCATACAGAAAGCGCCTGGGACGGCCTGGGGTTCGAACCCAGGACCTTCTTGCTGTGAGGCAAGAGTGCTAATCGCTGGGCCACCATGCTGCAAAATTGTAAAATTATTATGTTTCCTAACCCTGTGACCAGCGCAATAACCACAGTGGCCCACCTGGAACCTTCCCGGTTCTCCCCATTAGCCACCCTGGCATTGTGCCACACACACAAAACTGCACACACAAGTACACAGCAGAGATCCCATAGGGGAGGAGCCAGCCTTTGGTTTGCTTATATACCTCAGTTGAATAACAAGTAGTTTGTCTCTTCTTGCAGTACTAACAAACATCCATCAAGGAGCAACACCTACCCCTCCTTCTACTTTGCTTTTTACTCCTCTAAGCCTTTCTAAACTTCATCCATCCATCTCCAACCCAGCTCTCTGACACTTCAGCCTTCATCGCCACTGTCTTGTTCCTCCCTTCCATCCAAAAAGTACCTTTCTGCTTTCTCTCCCCTTTTCTTATGATGTGCTGCTGTGACACAAAGTGCACCGCTAACAACCCCTGATGAGGAACAGGGCAATGAGAGGGCATTCTGAAATACTGGGCCTGGAGACGCAATGGAACAAACAAGAGTACTTCAGCTCCTGCTTAAAGATGCTTTCAACCGGCAGCAGCTTTTTCTCCAAACGGAGTTGACACCGGGGGGAGTTACACAACAGGCAGATAGATACCCAGGTAAAGAGACAAGCAGCGGGTGAGACAGTGAGAGCAAGAGAGAAGAAGAAGAGCTTTTCCAAAACAAGGCCACCAGTGAGTGGGAGTGATGTGTTTGTGAAAGGAGAAGAAAACACATAATAGACAGCAGGAGAACAGTTTGTGTAACTACAGGAAAACAGACAACAGGGCTTGTTGTTTCCCCCACTGTTTAAGGGACCATATATAATGTGAGGTCAAAGGTCAACGAGGAGCCTTTTCAACAGACCTACCAGAAACACAATCAACTTTATTGGCCAAGTGTGCTCACACATACGAGGAATCCGACTCCGGTTTACAGCAGCTTCCAGTACTGACATATACTACAGAAATTATATTTTAAATGTTGTTGACCAACCAACAGCATCATTGAGAACCAAATTCTTCAAATACTCAGTTCCACCCAAAACAAAAGGAATTCACCACAAAATAATGAATAATTTCTATCCTTCCAGAGAATTTTTAAGATTAAGATTTGGCTTTGAGAATATTCATTCATTCATTTGTTCATCATCAGCCACTCCTCTGGGGTCTGGTCGCGGTGGCAGCAAGCTAAGTAGGGCAACTCCAGACGTCCCCTCTCCCCAGCAACACCCTCCAGCTCCTCCTGGGGGATCCCAAGGTGTTCCCAGGCCAGACTGGACATGTGGTCCTTCCAGCGAGTTCTGGGTCTACCCCGGGGTCTCCTTCCAGTTGGCCCTGTCCGGAAAACCTCCAAAGGAAGGCATCCAGGAGGCATCCTAATCAGATGCCTGAACCACCTCAACTGGCTCCTTTCGATGCAAAGGAGCAGCGGCTCTACCCCGAGCTCCCTCTGGATGTTTGAGCTCCTCAACCTATCTCTAAGGCTGAACCCAGACACCCTACGGAGGAAACTCATTTCAGCCGCTTGTATCCGCGAACTCACCCTTTCGGTCACTACCCGGAGCTCATAACCATAGGTGAGGGTTGGAATGAAGACTGACTGGTAATTTGAGAGTTTTGCCTTTCGGCTCAGCTCCCTCTTCACCACAATGGTTCCAGTACAATGTGTGCATTACTGCTGATGCTGCACCAATCCGCCTGTCAATCTCCCGCTCCATTCTACCCTGCCTTTCAGAATAATGAATGTGTTTTCTGTAATGGTGATATTGAAACAACAGAGCATCTATTTGTTTCACGCCCTCACACCCAACTGTTCCAGAAACAATTTATAGAATGGTTAAGTAGAAAAGCCACAACAATGCAAATTATAGATCATAATAGTATTACTTATTTATCACCCTGTGATGGCCTGGCAGCCTGTGCAGGGTGTCTCCCCACCTGCTGCCCAATGACTGCTGGAATAGGCTCCAGCATCCCTGCGACCCTGAGAGCAGGATAAGTGGTTCAGATAATGGATGGGTGAAATAGCATTAATTTTGGGGTGTTATTAGAACATAAATGACTGGACCTGCTGAACGTTTTATTTATTTTAGCCACATTTTTTATTCATACGGCTAAATTTATCAAGACTCCACCCATCTTCATGTGCTGCTAGAATGAAACTCAACTCTATATTAAAGTCCCTGAAATTGATGAAACCATAATGTGCCAAAGATCTCTATGGATTACTAGACAATGATCTGACCCACGTAATATCTTAAAAACTAACAATCGTTTAAGTCAATCCTTATTGACGATTCAGTTATTTTATGGTTATGTTACGCTTTATTCAATTTAATTGATTTATTTTTTGCCTTTTTGTATGGTTTGTGTACATGTTTTACATCTCTTGTGGTGTCTGCTCATTGTTTACTAGAGGATGAAAAGTTTTATTTTTTTTTATAAACATTTTATTGGCATTTTAGGAAAACAAACATTTTAGGAAAACATAAAACAATGCATGAACAAATTGTTCCATTATTGAACCTGTCCAACCACCCCCCCCACCACTTAGTCTTTTGAGCTCCTTATCTTAGATCAAGGAAATATGACAATAATAACAAAAATACATTACTGTTAAGAATAATAACAACAATAATAAATGAGTTACATTGGATGAAAAGTTTTCAATTGTAATGTTTGCCTTATTGTTGTAAATTTATCGTTTGAAAAAAGTACATACTATATCCTTCACCCACCAAAACAAACAAACAAACAAACAAACAAACAAACAAACAAACAAACAAACAAACAAACAAACAAACACTACATACATAAATACAAATTTCTGGTAGAAAGTAATACCATGTGTGGACAGTACCGGTAAGACTCAATAGGACTCAATATGATTTTAGGGAGAGCAATACAAACACACTGCTGCTCAGTGTCCCTACACTTTACTGCATGTGTGATATCGTCAAGGTTCAGCGTTTTCGGTTTTTGACGATTTTCACTGAAAAATATCCAGATTTTTTAAAAGGAGCAGATCGGTTTAAACACCGATAAATTCCCGGACTTTTTTTTTGAAAAATAAAAAGTGAAAATGCTGAGCCAAGGATATCTTAAAAAGAGTATATAAGTACTTTTTTGTGAAAAAATTTGAAGATGTACTTTCCATTGTGACGTGAGAAAGCTATACTGTAACATCAGTGTTTGCTGCCTTGAACTAACATTTTAATAAAGAAATTTGCACCAGCAGAGAAGCTTCAGACATTCTTCTCCTCTGATCAAAAACTTTAATTTACTTAGAGGCATATTATCCTTCTATATTATCCTTCTATAGATGTGTATAGAAATATCTACATACCTACAGTATGGTTCATGAGCCACCTGTACCCCATACGTTACAAACCAGTGTATGTGTGTGTGTCTGTGTGTGTGTGTTTCTTACCACATAGCGTGCATGTATGTAGGGGGCAGGCGTGGACTGCTGACTGGTGTACAGTTGTATGACCTCATTATCCTTTCAGCCAATAGGAAATTGCGGAACAGGCTGGCCACCAGCAGGTCCTGACGAAACAACTTTTGGAATAAATCTGAGAGAGAGAGAGAGAGAGAGAGAGAGAGAGAGAGAGAGAGAGAGAGAGAGAGAGAGAGAGAGAGAGAGAGAGAGAGAGAGAGAGACAGAGAGGGACAGAGAGAGACAGAGAGACAGGAGAGAGAGAGAGAGAGAGAGAGAGAGAGAGAGAGAGAGAGAGAGAGAGAGAGAGAGAGAGAGAAAAACCAAGACATTTGACCTGGAACTACATAAGATTAAGTTCAAACTAGGTGGAGGAAAAAAAGGAAAATGGACACGTTAGAAAGTATCTGAGAAAAACAAGGAAATTGTGTGTTTTCACTGGATACAGTGCACATAAGTACTGTACTGATGTTGCGGTAGATTAAAGTGATGGTTGGTGTTGACATTTAATTCACTCATTAATGTATTCACTAATTCACTTTAATGATGCCAGGCGAATTCCCTGACAATCCATACCTTCTAATAACTGCTAGGTCTGAGACAGAAGGTCTGCTAGGTCTGAGAGAGAAGGTCTGCTAGGTCTGAGAGAGATGGTCTGCTAGGTCTACTAGGTCTGAGACAGAATGTCTGCTAGGTCTGAGACAGAATGTCTGCTAGGTCTGAGAGAGAAGGTCTGCTAGGTCTGAGACAGAATGTCTGCTAGGTCTGAGAGAGAAGGTCTGCTAGGTCTGAGAGAGAAGGTCTGCTAGGTCTGAGACAGAAGGTCTGCTAGGTCTGAGACAGAAGGTCTGCTAGGTCTGAGAGAGAAGGTCTGCTAGGTCTGAGACAGAAGGTCTGCTAGGTCTGAGACAGAATGTCTGCTAGGTCTGAGAGAGAAGGTCTGCTAGGTCTGAGAGAGAAGGTCTGCTAGGTCTGAGACAGAAGGTCTGCTAGGTCTGAGAGAGAAGGTCTGCTTGGTATGAGAGAGAAGGTCTGCTAGGTCTGAGAGAGAAGGTCTGCTTGGTATGAGAGAGTTGTCTGACTGTGTGTCTGACACAGTGACACAGGTAAACAATTAAAGTGGTGATGCAGGTCTGAAATAGGTACATCCAAAATCTGTGTGTGTGTGTGTATAAATGCCGCACGTCACATGCACACACACATATGTGTGTGCTGTCTCTCTCTCTCTCTATATATATATATATCTTTTTTTAAGCAGCTGGATATCACAGTAGGTAAGAACATCTGCTTTCCTGCCAGAGATCAGGGGTTCAAACCCCTGTTGGGATGTGTATCCGGAAAGAATCCGTGGCTTAGACTCTTAAGACTCCTAATGCTATACAAGCCAACTAGCTCAGACCTAGACTTGATGGAATGCTACTGTAACAGCAGACCCAAGGAGAGGAGCTATATGAAGTGTTTGTGGGAACTGTGGACCAGTAGGAGACCTACTTCCACACTGACTCAGAAACAGCTGGTGGCTCAATGGTTGAGCATCAATAGAAAGAAGCTACTGTCACAACTTGAGATGGAGAGGTTCCAACAGGATGACCACACAGTTCATGATAATGGGAGCACTAGGGGCTGTGATCCCCCCCAAAACTGGGAGCGTGGCTCCAGCAGATTCCAGGAACAACATCTGAGGTCTCTGTCCAGAAGAGTGTGGTCCTAGGAACAGCTAAGATACTGTGCAGAACCCTCGAACTCTCAGGCCTCTGGTAGAGGACCTGAGCTTGAAGAAGACACACACCACCCGAAAAAGGGCGAGAGGGAGATTTTGTTTTACTACCGTTATTAGGGCATTCATGACTGCTGCATCTTAGTAGTTGTCCCCAGCTGCATATCTACTGTAGATGCACTGCCACTACTGTAACTTCTTACTGCACAGTGCTACAAACACATGAACGATTAGTCGACAATTATGCACACTGCATATATATATGAATATATTTAATAATGTGTGTATGTGTGGAGGGGGGGAGGGTTGTTGGATTAGGTGTTAAAATTATAAGGATTCTCCAGTGAGGGGTACTTAATTAACAGCGGTGCCCAAGGGGCATACATGGATTATACAGCCATCAGTGTTGTCACATTGCTATTCTTACTGGGATTCAGCGAGCCTCGGGGGAGTCTGTGTTTATCTCTATGTCTGGGCATGTTTGTGTGTGTGTGTTTTGTGAGTGTATTTAATGCAAAGGACTTACAGGTAAACCATTTGAGAAATGAACAGTATACATCACATGCAAGGAAGAGACAGATATATACAGTTGTGTTGAAAATAATAGCAGTCCAACATCACTAAGCAGATCAATCACTGTTTTTGGTAGAAATTATATTTCTACATGGAAAATAACTTACTAGTAGCTGTAATAGAGTAATAGAAAACCAACAGACCCAACAGTCATGACATGCATGCTGCTGATTCTGTGTAATTGAATCATTAATTGAAAGGGGCGTGTTCAAAATAATAGCAGTGTGGAGTTCAATCAGGGAGGTCATTCAGCTGTGAAAAAACAGGTGTCAAACAGGTGGCCCTTATTTAAGGACAAAGGCAGCAAATGTTGTACATGCTGGTTCTAGTGCATTTCTCTCTGAAAATCTGAGTAAAATGGGTCGTTCCCGACATTGCTCAGAAGAACAGCGTACTTTGATTAAAAAGTTGATTGGAGAGAGGAAAACATATAAAGAAGTGCAGAAAATTATAGGCTGCTCAGCTAAAATGATCGCAAATGCTTTAAAATGGCAACCAAAACCTGAAAGACGTGGAAGAAAATAGAAAACTACCATTCTTATGGATCGAAGAATGGCCAAAATAGCAAAGACTCAGCCAATGATCAGCACCAGGGAGATCAAAGAAGGTCTAAAGTTACCTGTGAGTACTGTAACAACTAGAAGACGCCTATGTGAAGCCAAGCTTTCGGCAAGAAGCCCCCGCAAAGTCCCATTGTTGAAAAAACGACATGTGCTGAAGAGGTTACAATTTGCCAAAGAACACATTGACTGGCCTAAAGAGAAATGGCGCAACATTTTGTGGACTGCTGAAAGCAAGATTGTTCTTTTTGGGGTCTAGGGGCCACAGACAGTTTGTCAGACGACCCCCAAACACTGAATGCAAGCCAGAGTACACTGTGAAGATAGTGAAGCATGGTGGCGCAAGCATCATGATATGGGGATGTTTCTCATACTATGGTGTCGGGCCTATTTATCGCATAACAGGGATCATGGATCAGTTTAAATACATCAAAATACTTGAAGAAGTCAAGTTGCCTTATGCCGAAGAGGAAATGCCCTTGAAATGGGTGTTTCAAGAGACAATGACCCCAAACACACCGCAGCAGAAATCGAGACTCATCAGACCAAGCAACGTTTTTCCAATCTTCTATTGTCCAATTTTGGTGAGCCTGTGCGAATTGTAGCCTCAGTTTCCTGTTCTTAGCTGACAGGAGTGGCACCCGGTGTGGTCTTCTGCTGCTGTAGCCCATCTGCCTCAAGGTTCGACGTGTTGTGCATTCAGAGATGCCCTTCTGCATACCTCGGTTGTAATGAGTGGTTATTTGAGTTACTGTTGCCTTTCTGTCAGCTCGAACCAGTCTGGCCATTCTCCTCTGACCTCTGGCATCAACAAGGCATTTTCGCCCACAGAACTGCCGCTCACTGGATATTTTCTCTTTTTCAGACCATTCTCTGTAAACCCTAGAGATGGTTGTGCATGAAAATCCCAGTAGATCAGCAGTTTCTGAAATACTCAGACCAGCCTGTCTGGCACCAACAACCATGCCCCGTTCAAAGTCACTTAAATCACCTTTCTTCCCCATTCTGATGCTCGGTTTGAACTGCAGCAGATCGTCTTGACCATGTCTACATGCCTAAATGCATTGAGTTGCTGCCATGTGACTGGCTGATTAGAAATTTGCGTTAACGAGCAGTTGGACAGGTGTGCCTAATAAAGTGGCCGGTGAGTGTATATATATATATACACACACACATATATATATAATAAATATTTTGTGTGTGTTGGTTGTCACAACCTGGGCAACCTGAGTCAGTAAAGGTAGAAAATGTGTGTCGGGCGCCCGGGTAGTGTAGCGGTCTATTCTGTTGCTTACCAACACGGGGGTCGGCGGTTCGAATCCCCGTGTTACCTCCGGCTTGGTCGGGCGTCCTATAGACACAGTTGGCCGTGTCTGTGGGTGGGAAGTCGGATGTGGGTATTTGTCCTGGTCGCTGCACTAGCGCCTCCTCTGGTTGGTCGGGGTGCCCCCCGGACCGGCAGAGAGAGAGTGGAGCAGTGACCGGGACAGCTCAAAAAAAAAAAAAAAAAGAGCGGGGTAATTGCCAAGATTCAACTGGGGGGAAAAAGAGAGAAAATTGAAAAGAAAAAAAAGGGGGGGGGGGATGTGTGTTTGTGTGTGTTGGTTATTATAACCTGGGAAACTTGAGTCAGTAAAGGTATAATCTTTTTTTTTTGGATCCCCCCCTCTTTTTCTCCCAATTGTATTTGGCCAAGTACCCCACTCTTCCGAGCTGTCCCGGACACTGCTCCACCGCCTCTGCCGATTCGGGGAGGGCTGCAGATTACCACATGCCTCCTCTGATACACGTGGAGTCGCCAGCCACCCCTTTTCACCTGACAGTGAGGAGTTTCGCCAGGGGGACGTAGTGCGTGGGTGGATCATGCTATTCCCCCCAGTCCCCCCCCCCGAACAGTTGCCACGACCGACCAGAGGAGGCGCTAGTGCAGCAACCTGGACACATACCCACATCTGGCTTCCCTCCCGCAGACACGGCCAATTGTGTCTGTAGGGACACCCAACCAAGCCGGAGGTAACATGGGGATTCGAACCGGTGATCCCCGTGTTGGTAGGCAACAGAAGGTCCTCACTTCTTTAAGGGTCTATTTTAGTGTAAGGATTGGGGTTAGAATTAGGATTAGGTTAAGGTAAGGGTTAAGTTTAGGCATGTAGTTCTGAAGTTTAAATGTAATGTTATGGGCTAGGGAATGATAGTAGTCAATGCGGGTCCTCACAATTTCACCTGTCCTCACAAGTGCTATATAAGATTGATTTATTATTATTATTACAGAAGAACAAAAGTGTGTGTGTGTGTGTGTACAACCTCACCTCTGGGAAGCACGTTCCAGGCAATGGTGTCGGTGATGGCTGTGAAGATCCAGTTAAGTTCTCCCAGGGGAGTGCGTCTGTCGTTGAGTCTGCCCGGGATCCTACACAGCAATGCAGAATGCAGATGGCTCTGTGTCAGCAGTACCCGGCGCCTGGCATACAGTCAACTTACAGCACAAAATCACAACGACTCAGCCATGTTGGCTTACCATATCTTGAAAGATGTTTGCATTTTGCGTGTGTTTGCACTGCTGACCGGAGTGACTTCCAGAAAGGGCAACACCACTTTGTGTCAAATATTTTGGTTTATGTATAATTATTAAAAGCTGAGCATCAGAGGAAATAATTAAACCAAAGGAAGAAATGGTAGCATTTCTTATTGGAACAAGACAGTGGTATGAGGGGCAAAAACAGGGGGAAAGGGTTCAGAGGAACATTCTGCTACTCTACCCCCCCCCTTTTCTCCCAATTGTACTTGGCCAATTACCCCGCTCTTCCAAGCCGTCCCCGATCTCTGCTCCACCCCCTCTGCTGACCCGGGGAGGGCTGCAGACTACCACGTGTCTCCTCCTATACATGTGGAGTCACCAGCTGCTTCTTTTCACCTGACAAGTGAGGAGTTTCACCAGGGGGATCGCTAGAGGAGGTGCTAGTGCAGTGACCAGGACACATACCCACATCTGGCTTTTCCCACCTGCAGACATGGCCAATTGTGTCTGTAGGGACGCCCGACCAAGCCGGAGCTAACACAGAGATTCGAACTGGCGATCCCGGTGTTGATAGGCTACGGAATAGACTGCCACGCTACCCGGACACCCCGCAGTTTTGATTGTGACAGAGCACTGCCATATATGACTTGCCAATGGAAGCTGAATGTTTGACTCGGGTCAGGAAAATCAGCTTTAGAGAATGAGATCTCAGTGCCACTCTGCCTCTCAGGTGTTTATTCTTATTTATTTAGAATGTTTTGATGTTTTCAACCTCAAGCATGCCTGAGTAGAATGACTAAGTGCACAGCCATGTGTCCCAACGTGTGCCTAGTAAACCCGTGAATCTAATTTGACTCTGAGGCTCACTCATCTGTAGCTCTCAACATGAGATTTCTGGTACTCCGTGACCGGAGAGTGGAGTGCCACTGAAAGGAGAGTGGAGGTTTCCGTTCCACACCAGGAAGATATGACAGTAATTGCCGTGGTGGCACAGAGGAAATCATCTTTTCCACACTGTATTCTCAGAGTTCTAATCTAAGTTGGAAAGGGGAAATGCTATTGTGAGGCAATAAAAAGATTTACTCCGTTTCCCCTTAATCTCTGATGAAACAAAAAAACAACACAACACAAGAAGAAAAGGGAATTAATGGGCTATGATCACTAAACACAAGACGGAGGAGTGACAAAAAGCTGACACTGAGATGGAGTAGACGACAACTAGGCTAATGGTTAATCTAATTAAACACACTGTTAAGAGTTGTGGTTGACAATGGCAAAATCTAACAAATAAAATAAAAAATACATTTACAGTGGTTTAGATTACTCAGTCAGTGGGAGCAAAAACTGCTAACTGGACTAGAAGGGGAGGAATACAGGCATGCGAATGTATATCTGAGGTGACTGCATAGGTGATGAGGATAATAATGAAATTAGTGATGTGTTGACCTAACACCCCCCCCCCACACACACACACACAAACACACACACTAAGAGATTTTCTTAGTGATTAGAAGGCTAGACATAACTAAAGTGAGGGAGCAGTGGTGTTGCAGCACTGGACCGCAGTCTTTGTTCTTCCTCTGGACAGACCTCTTTAGCTCACAGAGGCCGATACCTCAAATCCCATTTATCTGCCACCTTGTCCTGCCCCCTTTCACTTACTAGAGGTTCCTGGAGCACATATGGCCATTCACATGAAAATATAAACACAAAAAACTGGGTTTGGTGCAAGAGTGAAAGACTGACAAACAGACACATGACGGATAGACAGACAAAGATGGAGATAAAGCGTAATGGATCCCAGTAGGAATATTACTACTACTATTACTACTACTACTACTACTACTGCTGCTGCTACTAACAATAATAATAATAATAATAACTATTTATAAAACACTTTTCTAAAACAATGTTACAAAGTGTTTTACAAGGAAATAAAACCAGACAAGGCAAAACAAGAATAAGCCCAAATAAGTTAGAGTAAAAATAAAAACAGTATAAATACATAAAAAACAAGTCTCAAACATTTGTAAAAGCTTTCATAAAAAGAAAAGTTTCAAGATGAGATTTAAAAGAAACTAGAGACTTGGTTAGTGTTAGTTCGACAGGAAGAGAGTTCCATAGTGTGGGGGCTCTAACAGCAAAAAGCCTGATCACCCTTTGTAACAAACCGAGATCTAGGAATAACCAGCAGGGCTCCATCTGTGGATCTTAATGGTTGAGAGGGTGTATACCAGGTCAATAAATCAGAAATATATGTAGGCGCAAGACCATTTAAAGCCTTAAAAGTGAGCAATAAATTTTTAAAATCAATTCAAAAAATAACAAGGAGCCAGTGCAGGGAGGCAAGCACAGGAGTGATATGGTCATGCATCTTTGTCCCGGTAATGAGCCGAGCAGCGGCATTTTGTACCAACTGCAGATGGTGGAGGGAGCCCTTGCTGATACCAGGAGAATAGATAACAGCATGTGCAAATATTTGCAGATCAGTAATTGATAAAAATTAAAAATTAAAATTAAAAAAAAAAATTAAAAAAATTAACCCAGCCACTGAGGATGCACAAGCCAGTGCATCCTTAGTGCCGGTCCCAAGCCCGGACAAATGGGGAGGGTTGCGTCAGGAAGGGCATCCGGCGTAAAATCTTTGCCAAATCAAATATGCGGATCATAAATAAGACTTACATACCGGATCGGTCGAGGCCCGGGTTACCAACGACCGCCACCGGTACTATTAACCAGCAGGGTGTCGGTGGAAACTATGCTACTGTTGGGCGAAGGAGAAGGAGAGGAGGAAAGCATGTCCAGAGGCAGCTAGAGAGGAGGAAGGGTAGGCATGTGGAGGTGAGAGTTGGAACTTTGAATGTTGGCACTATGACTGGTAAAGGGAGAGAGCTGGCTGACATGATGGAAAGAAGAAAGGTAGGCATACTGTGTGTGCAAGAGACCAGGTGGAAGGGGAGTAAGGCCAGGAGTATCGGAGGTGGGTTCAAACTCTTCTACCATGGTGTGAATGGGAGGAGAAATGGGGTAGGGGTAATTCTGAAGGAAGAGTATGTCAAGGGCGTGCTGGAGGTGAAGAGAGTGTCAGACAGAGTGATGAGTATGAAGCTGGAAATTGAAGGTTTATTGCTGAATGTTATCAGCGCATATGCCCCGCAAGTTGGGTGTGAGATGGATGAAAAAGAAGAATTCTGGAATGAGTTGGACGACATGGTGGAGAGGGTACCCAAGGAGGAGAGAGTGGTGATTGGAGCGGACTTCAATGGACATGTTGGTGAAGGGAACAGAGGTGATGAGGAGGTGATGGGAAAGTATGGAGTCAAGAAGAGAAATGTGGAACGACAGATGGTGGTCGATTTTGTGAAAAGGATGGAAATGGCTGTGGTGAATACATATTTCAAGAAGAGGGAGGAACACAGGGTGACGTACAAGAGTGGAGGAAAGTGCACACAGGTGGACTATATCTTATGTAGAAGGCACCATCTAAAAGGGATTGGAGACTGCAAGGTGGTGACAGGGGAGAGCGTAGCCAGGCAGCATCGGATGGTGGTCTGTAGGATGACTTTGGAGACCAAGAAGAGGAAGCGAGTGAAGACACAGCCGAAGATTAAATGGTGGCAGTTGAAGAAGGAAGACTGTTGTGTGGAGTTCAGGCAGGAGTTAAGACAGGCACTGGGTGGTAGTGAAGAGTTGCCAGATGGCTGGAAAACCACTGCAGAAATAGTGAGGGAGACAGCTAGGAAGGTACTTGGTATGTCATCAGGACAGAGGAAGGAAGACAAGGAGACTTGGTGGTGGAATGAGGAAGTACAGCAAATTATACAGAGGAAAAGGTTGGCAAAGAAGAAGTGGGATAGTCAGAGAGATGAAGAAAGTAGACAGGAGTACAAGGAGATGCAGCGTAAAGCAAAGAGAGAGGTGGCAAAGGCAAAGGAAAAGGCGTATGGTGAGTTGTATGACAGGTTAGACACTAAGGAAGGAGAAAAGGACTTGTACCGATTGGCTAGACAGAGGGACCAAGCTGCAAAGGATGTGCAGCAAGTTAGGGCGATCAAGGATAGAGATGGAAATGTGCTGACAAGCGAGGAGAGTGTGCTAAGAAGGTGGAAGGAATACTTTGAGGGGCTGATGAATGAAGAAAATGAGAGAGAGAGAAGGTTGGATGATGTAGGGATAGTGAATCAGGAAGTTCAGCGGATTAGCAAGGAGGAAGTGAGGGCAGCTATGAAGAGGATGAAGAATGGAAAGGCAGTTGGTCCTGATGACATACCTGTGGAGGCATGGAGATGTTTAGGAGAGATGGCAGTGGAGTTTCTAACTAGATTGTTTAACACAATCCTGGAAAGTGAGAGGATGCCTGAGGAGTGGAGAAGAAGCATACTGGTACCGATTTTCAAGAACAAGGGCGATGTGCAGAACTGTAACAACTACAGAGGTATAAAGTTGATCAGCCACAGCATGAAGATTTGGGAAAGAGTAATAGAAGCTAGGTTAAGAGGAGAGGTGACGATCAGCGAGCAGCAGTATGGTTTCATGCCACGAAAGAGCACTACAGATGCGATGTTTGCTTTGAGAATGTTGATTGAGAAGTATAGAGAAGGCCAGAAAGAGTTGCATTGTGTCTTTGTAGATTTAGAGAAAGCTTATGACAGAGTGCCGAGAGAGGAGGTGTGGTATTGTATGAGGAAGTCAGGAGTTGCAGAGAAGTATGTAGGAGTGGTGCAGGATACGTATGAGGGAAGTGTGACAATGGTGAGGTGTGCGGTTGGAATGACAGATGGGTTCAAGGTGGAGGTGGGATCACATCAAGGATCGGCTCTTAGCCCTTTCTTGTTTGCAATGGTGATGGACAGGTTGACGGAAAAGATCAGGCAGGAGTCTCCGTGGACGATGATGTTCGCGGATGACATTGTGATCTGTAGCGAGAGTAGGGTGCAGGTCGAGGAGAGCCTGGAGAGGTGGAGGTATGCACTAGAGAGAAGAGGAATGAAAGTCAGTAGGAGCAAGACGGAATACCTATGCGTGAATGAGAGAGAGGACAGTGGAATGGTCAGGATGCAAGGAGTGGAGGTGACAAAGGCATCTGAGTTTAAATACTTGGGGTCAACTGTCCAAAGTAACGGGGAGTGCAGTAGAGAGGTGAAAAAGAGAGTGCAGGCAGGTTGGAGTGGGTGGAGAAGTGTGTCAGGAGTGATTTGCGACAGAAGGGTACCAGCAAGAGTTAAAGGGAAAGTTTACAAGATGGTTGTGAGACCAGCTATGTTATATGGTTTGGAGACAGTGGCACTGACGAAAAGACAGGAGGCGGAGCTGGAGGTGGCAGAGTTGAAGATGCTAAGATTTTCACTGGGAGTTACGAAGAAGGACAGGATTAGGAACGATTATATTAGAGGGACCGCTCAGGTTGGACGGTTTGGAGACAAAGCAAGAGAGGCAAGATTGAGATGGCTTGGACATGTGTGGAGGAGAGATGCTGAGTATATTGGGAGAAGGATGCTGAATATGGAGCTGCCAGGGAAGAGGAGAAGAGGAAGGCCAAAGAGGAGGTTTATGGATGTGGTGAGGGAAGACATGCAGGTGGCTGATGTGACAGAGGAAGACGCAGAAGACAGGAAGAAATGGAAACGGATGATCCCCTGTGGCGACCCCTAACGGGAGCAGCCGAAAGTAGTAGTAGTAGTAGTAGTAATTGATAAAAATTACCTAATTTTGGCGATTAGCTTGAGCTGGAGAAAGCATGAATGTGCAACATGTTTGATTTGATTAACAAAACCAAGGTTAGCATCGAATATTACCCCTCGATTCCTAGCAGCCTGCCTAAGACTTCCTGACAGACCACCAAGACTAGTACAAAAAAGGGCTGATGGAGTTTTTGGGACCGGACAGAATGATCCCACACTTATTATTGTTAAATTTGAGAACATTTTTGGACATCCAGGATTTAATATCAGAAAGGCAATTCGTGAGACTTATTATGGTGCTAGGATCTGTGGGTTCTGGTGGCATGTATAGCTGAGTGTCGTCAGCATAAAAATGGTAAAGCATATTGTGATTTTGAATGACCTGGCCGATGGGTAAGATGTATCTAGAAAAGAGAAGAGGGCCAAGAACTGAGCCCGAGGGACACCACAACTCAACTGAGCCATTGAGGAAGTAGAGTTACCAAAACAACAGAAAAAGTTCTGTTGGTGAGGTAAGAGCGTAATAAGCTAAGACCCGAGCCTTTGATGCCAACTGAACTTTCTAAGTGGTGTAAGAGGATATTGTGATCGACTGTATCAAAGGCAGCACTTACGTCTAAAAAAACTAAAATTGAGCAGTCACCTCCATCTGCAGTCAGAAGTAGCCCATTCGTGACCTTAACTAGAGCTGTCTCAGTACTATAAAGTGCTCTAAAACCAGACTGGAAACTGTTAAAAACACTATTAGTGTTCATAAAAATAATCAATTGAGATGAAATTACTCTATCCAGAATCTTCGATAGAAAAGACAATTTGGAGATTGGTCTGTAGCTACTTAAGGATAGGGGATATAAATTAAGTTTATTTAGCAATGGGTGAACAGTGGCATGCTTAAAACTGTCTGAAAAAGAAACAGATAATTATTAAGAATTTGCTAAATAACGGGGCTAATAGTTGAAAATACATCATTGAGCAGCTTAGTGGGAATGATGTCTAAGATGCAGGGGGAGGAGTTCATAACAGAGATTGTGTTCTCTAACACTGAAATCGTAACTGAGTAAAAAAGTTAGAATTAACATGGGAAATGGAACAAATGCAAGAGCCTGGCTGGATTTGGAACCTGATATCTTCACCCTATTTACAACTCAACATCAGGTTCAAAAAGACAAATGGAGGGACAATTAATAACAGTCAATTACCTTGAAGAGAACTTTGGGATTGTGGTTATTCCTTGATATTAGTTCAGAGAAGTATGCTGATCTCGCATCCTTAACTGCCTTGTGGTAAATTAACATTTGGTTTTAAGGGTGTTATGTGCTAATTCAGACATGTTGACCTTCCATTGTCGTTCTGATTTTCTACAGAGTCTTCTAAGGGCACAAGTGTGATCATTCAATCAGGGGAGGTTATTTGATTTTTGTTTCTTAGTTTTAAATGGGGCAATTTGGTCAAGGATGGATAAGCACTGATCATTGAATGAATTTTACACTGCATTCTGGACTGAGGGGGGGATAAAGAGGGATTAGGGGATGATGAATTAAAAGTATCACAGAATTTAACTGCAGAGCCAGCATTGAGAATGCAAGAGCATGTTTTAGGATAGTAACTAGAAATAGCTAGTTCTAGTGGGACTATGAAAATGACAGCTTTATGGTCAGATACAGGCATACCCACCAGATTAAGACATTCAAGAGAGAGAACAGGTAGGAGTACAAGGTTTAAGATGTGGTCTTTGGAATGTGTGGCCCAATTAACAAATTAAATGAGGTTAAAAGAGTCTATAAAATCCCCCCAAAAATTAATATTAAAAATGATATTAAAAATGAATATTAAAATCACCAAGAATAAGGACCCTGTCATATTTTGGCATGACAATAGATAGTTTTATCTTTGGGTTTTCTGACCTAACTTAATTAGGGGCGTATAAATTAAGATGCAGAGTAAAGGGGGAGGGCCAATGATTAAAAAACATAAAACCTCAAATGAGATAAAATTACCAAAAGTAACAGGATGGCACTTAAAATGTAACTTATAAAAAACAGCGAGGCCACCCCCTCTTCCAGATGGCCTGGGACTATGAAAATATGCAAAATCAGGGGGGATAGCCTCAATCAGGGGAACAGTGCCCCCTGGCGGCAGCCATGTCTCAGTAATCACAAAAAAGTACAGATTATTAGAAACAATAAAATCATTAATGATAAAGGACTTATTACCCAGCGATCTCACATTCAAGAGGCCAAAATTATTTGGTGTCAAAGCAGAATTATAAAACCAACGGGAGTACAACAAATAGGATGCAAATTGCTGATATTTGCTCCAGATATTCGGTTGTTGTTGTTTCTACTATTAGTTATGTTGCGTGGATGAGACGCACAGTGCCTAATAATAGTCTGTATGTGGAAAACTCCCGGCGAGAGGGTCAATGACAGATGAGGCCACCTGAGGGAGCCAGCGGGTGGAACAGTACCGTCGAGTACCACCACAGGTGAAAGCGGAGGCTCCGGGAGGGAAGCATGGGATGTTAACGGTCAGTCACATGGACAGGACTGTACGGCATGCTGCAAGTTGGCTGCTAGCATCCGGTTACCCAGCCTGTTTGGGTGGACTCCATCAGCTCATAAGAAGGCGAGATGATCCCAAAACATTAAAATTGTCAATAAAACCAATATTGTAAGCTCTGCAGGTGGAAACGAGTCACGTGTGCAGGCTGAGGATTCTGCTGAAATGGGCCAGTGTCGGAATACAGACTTTCCACAAGTACTTAAAAAGCTGAAATGGTCAATAAAATCCTTTTTGGTTAATACAGACTGCTGACAAGCTGCATCGTTTGTCCCCCACACGAACAATCACTTGATTGGTGGAGGATGGGAGTGAACGCAGCAGCCCTGGGAGTTTATTCAGGATATCAGGAACTGTGGCTCAAGGGAAACAGTGAGTGACTGCGTTGAGAAAACAGATGTTCCTGATTATGGAATCTCCAACTATTAATGTGGCTGGGGGGAAAAGAGGACGAGGAGAAGTCGGCGGTGGGTGTACACGATCCAAACTGTGAGTTGAAATCGCCAACTGGGGATGTGGTATCGGAGCAAACAATTGTTGTGATGAGGCAGAAAAATCAGCTCTGAGAATGGATTTCTCTGCTGGTTTGGGGCACGGAAGACTTTGAGAGCATCTAATCATGGCCTCTTTCAGGATCTTATGACGAGAAGAGGAGGTCATTACCCAGGATGAGGGCTGTTGTTTTGGCATCACAGTAGGATGGTGAGCCACCTGAACACTGCTAGCCAGCAGCAAGGTAGCTGCAGTGTCAGCAGGTGCCAGTTTCTCAGAAGGGCTCCCATCAAGACGTGTCGGAGCCACAGTAGCATCAGTTGGGTGGACTGGAGTGTCGTCGGATAGGGTCACAAAATGGCTTAGGCAAGTGGGTGAGGCAGCCCCATCAGAGCCTCTCTTGCGACCATGGACCACCACTTTGGCCCAGCATAACTGGTGGTTAGATGTCGAGCAGGAGGAAAGCCACGGACAAGTGGAGCTGTCCGTGGCCTGGTTGGTTGCACTGAGAGTAACAATCCATTTGGATTGGCCAGATACCACGTCCATGAAGCTGGTGAAGTCAATTTTATTTGTATAACCCAATATCATCAATTACAAATTTGCCTAAGGGGGGTTTACAGGAAAACAATATCCTGTCCTTAGACCCTCGAATCGGATAAGGAACAACTCCTTAAAAAAAAATATGAAGAAACCTCAGGGAGAGCAACAGAGGAGGGATCTCTCTCCCAAGATAGACAAGCAATGCATGTTGCGTTTACACAATTTAAAGAATACAAGATTGGAAGAAGATAACAGAATTATAATAGAATTATAAAATATATGAAGAATATGATGAGGAGGATGCCATGCAGTGTCCAGACGCCACTGGAACAGCCCAGGACCTGAGCCAGGGGCCAGCATCACCATGTAGACAAAAATAGGAGGGAACTCCATAAGAGGGAGTCCTTCTTATGGAGCCATCGAACATACTGTTTAAGGTCAGCGATCTTTCTATTTGCTTTCTTTAGAAGCACACGCTCCTCGCAGGGCAAAGTTGGCATAATTGTTTGGTTAGCTTAGCCACAAGCTAGAAACAAGCCACACACAACCCGGCGCTACAGAATCAGAGGCTTCAGTGCGATCAATTCAACGCTGGAGCTGATGATTGAATAAAATCCACCAAGGGGTTGCTAAGCTGTTAGTTATTAAAGTTAAACGCGAGCAGGGCAACCTTAGTGTATTGGAGAAGTTCACATAAATACAAATAGGAATGTGAATATGATAGGAAGAAAAAGTAACTGCGACAGCATAAATACAGAAAGATAGAGAGACAATTCCTGCTAGAGACAGACTCAGTGACAACAGCCAAGGGTCGCAAAAATGCCTTATGGGAAGAGGAATGTAGAATAATCCCGTAATCAACACAGCGCCCAGCTCTGTTACCGCCGCCTCTTGGGGACGAACAAGCAGCAGCTGTTAGGCTCCATTCCTAGCACGTAAAAACTAACCACACAGGGCAGGCTGCTGAGCTCTTTGTGTCCCCGCCAAGGGTGCTTGGATAGTCAACACAAACAAGTGACACTCAGCAGCCATTACAGTATATTCGCTCAATAGCCACTGTATAAACTTAAAGAGGGGAAAAAGAATTTTAAAGGAAAAATGGATAGATGGATTGGACCACCTGAATTTGTGCTGGTAAATACATACTATACGTCTAAATGTGTTGATACATGCTCAATAATCCAGGTAAGAAAATCAAAGAAGGTTGAATCAGTTCTTCTGATCATCACTTCATCTCGACAGATACACATCTGTCAAGAAACGTTGTATCCAGATGAACTGATTCAACATTCTTTGAAAAAAGTCTAAACCTTTTTTTTTTTTTTACCAATTTGTTTGTGTTTGATAACCCGTTTGTTAACTCGCTCTACATATTTATGATGTAACTAGTCAATCAATGTACACTACCGTTCAAAAGTTTGGGATCACCCAAACAATTTTGTGTTTTCCATGAAAAGTCACACTTATTCGCCACCATATGTTGTGAAATGAATAGAAAATAGAGTCAAGACATTGACAAGGTTAGAAATAATGATTTGTATTTGAAATAAGATTTTTTTTACATCAAACTTTGCTTTCGTCAAAGAATCCTCCATTTGCAGCAATTACAGCATTGCAGACCTTTGGCATTCTAGCTGTTAATTTGTTGAGGTAATCTGGAGAAATTGCACCCCACGCTTCCAGAAGCAGCTCCCACAAGTTGGATTGGTTGGATGGGCACTTCTTTGAGCAGATTGAGTTTCTGGAGCATCACATTTGTGGGGTCAATTAAACGCTCAAAATGGCCAGAAAAAGAGAACTTTCATCTGAAACTCGACAGTCTATTCTTGTTCTTAGAAATGAAGGCTATTCCATGCGAGAAATTGCTAAGAAATTGAAGATTTCCTACACCGGTGTGTACTACTCCCTTCAGAGGACAGCACAAACAGGCTCTAACCAGAGTAGAAAAAGAAGTGGGAGGCCGCGTTGCACAACTGAGCAAGAAGATAAGTACATTAGAGTCTCTAGTTTGAGAAACAGACGCCTCACAGGTCCCCAACTGGCATCTTCATTAAATAGTACCTGTGCTGTCCTCTGAAGGGAGTAGTACACACCGGTGTAGGAAATCTTCAATTTCTTAGCAATTTCTCGCATGGAATAGCCTTCATTTCTAAGAACAAGAATAGACTGTCGAGTTTCAGATGAAAGTTCTCTTTTTCTGGCCATTTTGAGCGTTTAATTGACCCCACAAATGTGATGCTCCAGAAACTCAATCTGCTCAAAGAAGTGCCCATCCAACCAATCCAACTTGTGGGAGCTGCTTCTGGAAGCGTGGGGTGCAATTTCTCCAGATTACCTCAACAAATTAACAGCTAGAATGCCAAAGGTCTGCAATGCTGTAATTGCTGCAAATGGAGGATTCTTTGACGAAAGCAAAGTTTGATGTAAAAAAAATCTTATTTCAAATACAAATCATTATTTCTAAGCTTGTCAATGTCTTGACTCTATTTTCTATTCATTTCACAACATATGGTGGTGAATAAGTGTGACTTTTCATGGAAAACACAAAATTGTTTGGGTGATCCCAAACTTTTGAACGGTAGTGTATGTCACTTTTTTCCTTTATTGATTTTACTGGGGGCGGCACAGTGGCGCAGTGGTTAGAACGGTCGCCTCAAGGCAAAAAGGTCCTGGGTTCGAGCCCCGGGGTAGTCCAACCTCGGGGATTGTCCCGGGTCGTCCTATGTGTGGAGTTCACATGTTCTCGCCGTGTCTGCATGGGTTTCCTCCGGGGGCTCCAGTTTCCTCCCACAGTCCAAAGACATGTAGGTCAGGTGAATCGGCCACACTAAATTGTCCCTAGGTGTGAATGTGTGTGTGTGTATGTGTGTATGTCGGCCCTGTGTGATGGCCTGGCGGCCTGTCCTCTCCCCACCTGCAGCCCATGGACTGCTGGGATAGGCTCCGGCATCCCTGTGACCCTGAGAGCAGGATAAGCGGCTTGGATAATGGATGGATGGATGATTTTACTGGGTTTCATTAACCTCTTCCTTCTTTTCCGGAAAGCACCTTTTTATACCGTTTTTGAGAAGGTGCTCCATAATGTTGTTAATACTACTTTAGATCATGGATTGGATCAAAATATGGATTTATGCATGATATTGAGTTTAACTGCCACTCAGGGTACTGAAAAGTACAAAGGGACCAAAACATTCAAGATTACAGTCAACGCCACGGTCTTGTTCACGGCAAATGGTCCTCAACCTCAAAACATGTGCCAGCAAGTGCAAAATATACGTGCATTTTCACTTCAATAGCGACATAAAATCACTTGGATACATAAATAAATAAATAAAATCAGTGTGTCTATTTACTAGAATTATTAACATATCCACATTTCCAGGGGTAATTCTCAAATCACTAGCTCCGGGGCTAAAGAGACCCGCTCGGTAAGAATAGCACCATCTGTGAAACTGATTAAGCTGGGTCAGAGAGGATATACAATAATACACATCCTCAGGTTGATTATTCATGGGATTCTCTGTGGCCGGCCCAAAAGGAGTCGCACTCATTCCTTTCGGCCCCCCTTTTCTGTAACCGACACAGACTTTACTACCGAGGATCAATAAACTGTCACTCCATTAAGGCCATTAATTCCCAGTGAACAGCGCACAGGCTGGTGGCCAGGCTGCAGCGCGTGACACTGGGGGGAGCAGGTGTGCCCTGCTCCGCAAGGGTGGCTCTCTATGAGAGGCTGTGAGCAGGAATCATCAGCCAGCATCCTTGTTAGCCACATGGGAGATTAAATGGAGGGCGTAAAGAGTGGAGAGTCGGTCAAGAAATGAAAGAGTATGATTTAATCCATTATCATCCAAAACGCTTATCCTGCTCTCAGGGTCACGGGGATGCTGGAGTCTATCCCAGCAGTCACTGGCCGGCAGGCAGGGAGACACCCTGGACAGGCCGCCAGTCTATCACACAGCCGACACACACACACATTCACACCTAAGGACGATTTAGTACGGCCGATTCACCTGACCTACATGTCTTTGGACTGTGGGAGGAAACCCACCCAGACACGGGGAGAACATGCAAACTCCACACAGAGGATGACCCGGGACGACCCCCATGGTTGGACTACCCCGGGGCTTGAACCCAAGACCTTCTTGATGTGAAGCGACCGCGCTAACCACTGCGCTACTGTATGGTTTAATATTTGTGGATATAGTAATAATAACAATAATAAATCAAACTTATATAAACATGTAGACATACAAAGAGGCCAGGCATCGTGGTGTTCTCTCTCCCTTAGAATGCGCTTGTATTTTAACAACATAATGAGAGGGAGAGGAGATGGAGAGAAAGAGTTAAATTGATAAATTGATAGTGATTAATCTTCGGGACTCTGCTCTTTCAAATAATGGCTGCTTACATGTTGTGCAATGTGCTTCATAATGAATCTTTGTGACTTGTCCTTGGACAGCACAGTGGGTTTTTGGTTTTATATTTTTTATATTTGAAACAGCCTACTGAGATGTGAATACAAGCTACCGCTACATGTAGATGAATGATTATACAAGGCCCAGTACCTAATGCAGCATTTTTTTTCTTTTTTAGATTAGTTTTTGGCATTTTTCGCCTTTATTTGACAGTGATAGTCGAGAGAGAGACAGGAAAGGTGGGGCAGAGAGAGGGGATGACATGCAGCAAAGGGCCCGGGCTGGATTCGAATCCAGGCCGCTGCAGTAAGGACTCAGCCTTGTGTGGTAGCCCTCTAGCAGGTGAGCCACCAGGGCGCCCCACCTACTGCAAATTTTGTGGCAATACAATGAAATTGCTCATGCACAAGTTTGGAATTAAGGACCCATGCATGTTTACACACCACCCAACAATGCAATATAGGGGCGTCCAGGTAGTGTAGCGGTCTATTCCACTGCTTACCAACACGGGGATCGCCGGTTCGAATCCCCGTGTTACCTCCGGCTTGGCTGGGCGTCCCTACAGACACAATTGGCAATGTCTGCAGGTGGGAAGTCGGGTGTGGGTATGTGTCCTGGTCGCTGCACTAGCGCCTCCTCTGGTCGGTCGGGGCGCCTGTTCAGGGGAGGGAGGGGGAACTGGGGGGAATAGCGTGATCCTCCCATGTGCTACGTCCCCCTGGTGAAACTCCTCACTGTCAGGTGAAAAGAAGTGGCTGGCGACTCCACATGTATCAGAGGAGGCATGTGGAGGAGGCGGAGCAGCGACCGGGATGGCTCGGAAGGGTGGGGTAATTGGCCGGATACAATCGGGGAGAAAAAGGGAGAAAAACAAATAATTATTTTTTTTAATTTCTTTTTTTACCGGTTGTGTGAACGCGTACGGTGGGGTGAAGAAGAGGATAACATCCTTTCAAGGATAACAGAGGAGCCAGTGAGAAGGCAGGGAGGAGCAGGAGCAGTTCTGTCCTCCACACAATCTCCTTTTCTTTATAAAAAGAAGAGAGTTTTAATATTTCCTCTCACAATCATGGGAAAGCATATTTTGGGATGTTAGTCTCAAACCTATCGGTACACAACAGGGGCACAGTGGAGACATTCATGGAACTTGCTGTGGACCTGTTGTGTTTACACAGAGTTCCGAGCGAGCTGTGAATGAGCCGTCGTTGGCTCCGTTTCTCGTTCCGTTGAGACTGAATCTGTTTTTTTCTTACTCATTGTTGACTGAGTAAAAAAAAAAATCCTAATGATAAATCACAGAAAGTTGAATCAGTTCATCTGGACACAACATTTACTGAGAGAAATGTATTGTATAAACAGTACAGTGGCATAACGACCGAAACCAACAATCAGTTTCATATGCAAATTAAGGGGGCCATTAATCAGAGTTTCAATGGCCATGTGTCCTATTCACAGAGGATCTGGGAATGGCCGTTATCACAGCATTGGAAGATGGCGACAGGTGTAGTTGTGCACATGAAACCGATCGATGGTTTCGGTCGTTATGCCACTGTATTTTTTTGGGGGGGGGGGGGTTCCCCCTTTGTTCTCCCCAATTGTATCTGGCTTATTATCCCACTCTTCCGAGCTGTCCCGATCACTTCTCCAACCGCTCTGCCAATATGGAGAGGGCTGCAGACTACCACATGCCTCTTCTGATACATGTGGAGTCGCTAGCCCTTTCTTTTCACGTGACAGTGAGGAGTTTCGCCGGGGGGGGGGGGGGCGTAGCGCATGGGAGAATCACGCTATTCCTACCAGTTCCCCCTCCTCCCTGAACAGTTGCCCTGACCGACAAGAGGAGGTGCTAGTTCAGCGACCAGGACACATACCCACATCCGGCTCCCCACCTGCAGACACGGCCAATTGTGTCTGCAGGAATGTCTGTGAATGTTCTCATTCATCCAGGTCATGGTTATCCAAAGGAGTTGAATCAAGTGCAACTGGACTTGGTATATATCCGTGAAGACATTTCGCCTCTGATCCAAGAGGCTTCCTCAGTTCGTGCCTTTCTGACTAGACCAAGGTAGTCTGACTGGCTGGTGATGAGACTCAGATATTTAGATTAAACATCGGGACACAAAGAGCCACGCATATCAATAGCTCTGACAACGACTCCTAGAGGCTAAATATCTGAGTCTCACCACCAGCCAGTCAGACTAGCTTGGTCTAGTCAGAAAGGCACGAACTGAGGAAGCCTCTTGGATGAGAGGCGAAACGTCTTCACGGATATATACCAAGTCCAGTTGCACTTTATTCAACTCCTTTGGATGTCTGTAGGAATGCCCGATCAAGCCGGAGGTAACACGGCGATCCCCGTGTTGGTAGGCAGCGGAATAGACCGCCATACCACCCGGATGCCCTTGCCACTGTATTGTTTATAAGGGTGGGGATACCTGCAGTCAGTTGAGACTGAAGAGGTCAGTTATGCCCCTTTTCCACTACACGGTACCAGCTCGACTCGACTCACCTCTGTGTTGTTTTCCATTACCATAACAGTACCCCCCCCCCCAGTGTAGCTGATCGTCATAGCGACGCATGGTTTTCAATTTCAAAATCTTTTAAGATAACTCCGCTTCGATATTTAAAAATGCCGGGTGATATCCCATGCGAGCATTGATGACGCAGTGACGCGTTTCTCTGACCAATCAGAGGTCGGCATTGATGTTGGTACCCGCCCCAGTCTCTTTTGGAACCTCGACAAAGGTGGTACCAGGAAATTGGTAACGCTTACCAAAATGCCAGTACTTTCCAGTAATGGAAAACAAGAAAGGGCGAGTTGAGCCGGTGCCAGGTAGTGGAAAAGGTACATTAGATGAGCGATGGAACATTTGTGTCTCAACAAACGTGCCCAGAGGAACTGATTCAACTTTCTGGGATTTCCTTATTGAGCTTGCATAAAGAGCGAATGATAAATGTGAAATTTTGTTCTAAAAGCAGTTGCTCACCCCCCTCAACTTCTGTACGTATTCTCATTAGTACAAAAACTCTGCGGGATACAGAGGAGAGAACGCTCCCGGCACATCTGGTCCGTGGGAGCAAACACGTGGTTCAAGAGGTGGTAGCCATTTTCCTCCGACTATCTCTGGGCGCCAGAACTTCAGAAACAATGTTGAGGTGCAACGTGTTTTGAGGTCTTCCGTTTGCTGTCAGTATTCGCCCATGTCAGTGCTGTGTGCTGTCACCGGAATGAGGTCACGGGGTTTAGAGTCTGACTAAAAATCCTCTCCTGCACCAACCCTGGTCAAAATAGTGCCGTGTTTGCAAGGAAAGAAAATATGAAGGATTTCCTTTTTGTCCCCCCCATCAGCATCTGCGTACTCCAGTGAGAGATGTGAGGGGAGAGGAAGGAGATGGAGCAGATAAAGAGTGGATGGGGATAAGAGCCTTGGGGTTGTCAGATGCCTCAGAGTGGTGATTATCTAGTTTAGTCGGAAGGGAGAAAAATGAAGGAAAAAAGAACAGTGAAATCAGATAGATAGATGGGTGGATGGATGGACGGATGGATGGATAGATAGACATGTGGATGGCTGGATGAGTGGATGGATAGATAGATAGATGATTGATAGATAGATAGATAGATAGATAGATAGATAGATAGATAGATAGATAGATAGATAGATAGATAGATAGATAGATAGATAGATAGATAGATAGATAGATAGATAGATAGATAGATAGATAGATAGATAGATAGATAGATAGATAGATAGATGGATGGCCGGATAGATAGATGGATGGCCGGATAGATAGATAGATGGATGGATGGATGGATGGATAGATAGATAGATAGCACAAACAAAAAACAGACAGCGGGCAAGAAAGCTTGATCATGAGTACAGACAGAGAGATGGAAGAGCAAGACATGAATTGAAAGCGAGTGAAAATTAGAGGGAAGGACTACTAATTCATAATTCATCTTGGCAGTAGCAACATTAAAAAAAGGCGAACATAAAAGTACTACATCTTCTTTCAGCTCATTCCCCATTTCCCATGGGGTTACCACAGCCCGTGGTGAGGAAGACCCGGGTTCACGTCCCGACTGCCCCCTCGAATTCGCTACACTGGTGTCACAAGTGGGATGGTGAGACTGTGAGTCCATCGGAACCGTGTGCGCTCAGAGGCGCGAGGGAGCTGGTACGCTGAAGTGCGGGGACGCGCTTCCCGAGGGAGGGGGGTAGTGTAACGAGCATGAATGACTAGACTCGCTGGCCGGTTGGCTAACGGGTCGGACCCTTTAGTCGACTGGTTAACGTAGCTGCCAGTGGTGTGGGAGACCTGGGTTCGCGTCCTGGCTGTGGTGGTTTCCGGGTGCCCCCTGAATTCGCTACATACCCCCCCCTCCCCCCGGCAAAAAACAAAAACAAAAAAAAGCTTAAAACTACAAAATATAAACACAAAATAAGAAGAAAAAAACCAACAAAATTATTTCCCATTGGAAATTAATAAACGATGTGCTCATAGACTACTACTACTACTATTATTACTTTCAGCTGCTCCCGTTAGGGGTCACCACAATGGATCATCCGTTTCCATCTCTTCTTGTCCTCTGCATCTTCCTCTGTCACACCAGCCACCTGCATGTCCTCCCTCACCACATCCATAAACCTCCTCTTTGGCCTTCCTCTTCTCCTCTTCCCTGGCAGCTCCATATTCAGCATCCTTCTCCCAGTATACCCAGCATCTCTCCTCCACACATGTCCAAACCATCTCAATCTTGTCTCTCTTGCTTTGTCTCCAAACCGTCCAACCTGAGCTGTCCCTCTAATATACTCGTTCCTAATCCTGTGCTTAGGAATGATTATATGAGAGGGACCGCTCAGGTTGGATATGCTCGTAGACTACAAGAAAAAGGTAGCGCAGTGGTCTATTCCGTTGCATACCACCATGGGGATCGCCAGATCGAGTCTCCGTGTTACCTTACCGCTTGGTCGGGTGTCCCTATAGACACAATTGGCCGTGTCTGTGGATGTGGGTATGCGTCCTGGTTGCTGCACTAGCGCCTCCTCTGGTCGGTCAGGATGCCTGTTTGGGGGGGAGGGGCTGGGGGGAGTAGCGTGACCCTCCCACGCGCTACGTCCCCTTGCGAAACTCCTCACGGTCAGGTGAAAAGAGGCGGCTGGCGACTCCACATGATAGTCTGCAGCCCTCCCCGGATGAGCGGGGGGGGAGGGTAATTGACCAAGTGCAATTGGGGAGAAAAAAGAAGAAGGGGAAATCCAGAAAGAAAAAAAAAAGGAAAAGAAAAAAGAAAGGGAAAAAACTCTGCTGTATTTTCCTGTATTAGGGATCAACTGTGATAACAGACTGTGTTGCTGATGCTTAGTCTTTTGCTTTCAGGACATAAAGACAGAAAACCTGGAGATAAATGGGTTTTTTTTTTAAGCGTTTGTGGGATTCATCACATCATCTGTTCATAAAGGAGGATCATACTTTGTCAAAAATTTCAAGACTTAACTTCAGAGATGTGTTGTGTAACTGCTCATTTGTTGAGCGACAGCATCCAAAACCGAAAAGCGGTGATTCGATGGTGGTGAGATCGTGGTAACATTTCTCCCCACCCCTGCTCTAACAGGTTCCTTGGCTCTAGACTTCCAGGCAAATGGCCGAAGTTTGCCACCCCAGAACAGGCTTTTTTTTTTTTTGTGCTGTGCAAACACTCGAACCGATTCAAGATCAGGTTAAGGAGCTGGCATGAGCAAGGGCGAACTCCTGCCCCCACCCCGTCAGCCGAAAAGAGGGTATCAAGCTTGTGTCATGTAGATGGAAAGTGGTGCTTGGTGAGTGCACAACTTAAGACAGAGAATCACTTACACATGTAAGAAAATGGAAAAAGAGAAAAGGGCCGTAAAGAGGCTGCTGAAACACCATCCGTCTGACTCCAGCACCTCAGCGCATCTGCCCCCGGTGAAATACAATTATTGCCTCTTAACTTACTTGCAAATCCAAGTCTTGTCGACTAAGTTGTTTTATGTGCATCATTTTATTCACCCACTATACACGCTGGAAGGTGGTTTGGGTTGCCCGGGGAGGGGGGGCTTCCACATGCTCCAAGAACCCACTAAAACTTTGGATATGACTTTCATACGGAATGGAAATATCTGTGACTGTGTGCCTAACAGCGATGGATGTTCTGTGCTTAGCCGGCCGGCACCCAGAGAAGAAATGAGAGCTTTACTGAAGAATAGTGCCGCTTTAAATCTGTCAAGCTACAGCTGCACCGGGCTACTGGAAGAAAGCACAATTATACCTGGAGGTGGGAAAACAACAGAGACAGGCCGGAAAACAAGAAGTCAGAGAGAAAGAGATGGGGGAGAGAGAGAGAGAGAGAGAGAGAGAGAGAGAGAGAGAGAGAGAGAGAGAGAGAGAGAGAGAGAGAGTGAGCAAGAGAGAAGAGAGAGAGCAAGAAAGAATGAGAGACAGAGAGAGAGAATGAGACAGACAAAGAGAGAGAGAGAGGGAGAATGAGAAAGAAAAAGAGCCATAACATCATCATTACTCTCTTTCTCAAGACACCTGAGATAAAAAGCATGAGACTTTCTTGAGTGTTGTGGAAGACAACAGACAGAGAGAGAAGAGAGAATGAAAGATGGTAGCACAAAGAGAGCGAGACAGAAAGAGAATAATAATGATCATAATTACATTTATATAGTGCTTTTCTAGACACCCACAGCACTTCACATTGAAGGGGGTAACACTTCAACCATCACCAGTGTACCATATATTAACTTATTGATACTTATTGCCGCTTGGTCAAGAGACACACAGAGAGAGAGAGAGAGCGAGAGAGAGAAGTGTGGGATGAGATAGAAGTGAGGGATGGAGAGGAAAGTGAGGGATGGAGAGAGAAGTGAGGGATCGACAGAGAGAGAGAGAGAGAGAGAGAGAGAGAGAGAGAGAGAGAGAGAGAGAGAGAGAGAGAGAGAGAGAGAGAGAGAGAGAGAGAGAGAAAGAAGTGTGGGATGGAGAATGGGAGGTGTGGAGAGGGAAGCGAGGGATGGAGAGGGAAATGAGGGATGGAGAGAGAGAGAGAGAAGTGTGGGATGGAGACAAACATGAGGGAGGGAGAGGGAAGTAAGGGATGGAGAGCGAGAGAGAGAGCAAGCAAGCGAGCGGTGTGCTTTTTTTTTTTCAAGGCAGGTTGTGGAGTGGCACTTACTTCTCTATGAGGTCTAGTGTCACCCCTGGTACCAGCTTGGCACTCTTCTGCATACAAAACCTGAAGAAGCAGAAACAGACATGGCACAGCTGTTGTTAAACTGCTGGATGCTAAACAAGTATTCACAGCCAGCCAAAGCAATAAAAAAATGCTTGGACTACACAATACATATTTTATGACGTGCGGGAGACCGTAAACCAAAAAACACTCATGAAAAATGAGAGAGATTTGCCAACTGTGTCCATCGGGCGTTTGATGAGTGTGTTTTGGCCGACTTACAATCATAAGGGGGGGCAGCAGGCAGCACAAAACATTGAATCACATTTCTAAATGTCGGGTGCGGGGTCATTGTTTACAGCGCTCGGTTAGCTCTGACAATTTGGGCCAGCTGTACGTCACAGCAGGCTGGCATGCCCAGGTGAAAGTGGACGCAACACTACTCCTGGTTAAACAGAGCTCCCACTTACACATCACCCACCAGGGAATAAGTAAGTCTGCATGCATACGTGTATTTTGTGTGTGTACAGATGACAACACCACCGCAGCACACTCCACAGAAAACCTCCAAAAACATTCTGAACACCTTTGCCGAGGCACAGAACCCTGGGTCTACCATTAAACCTCAATGAGACCCAGGTCCTACATCAACCTTCACCCAACCAACCATCTACCCAGCCCACCATAAAAGCGGACAACAAAATTCTTGAAAACGATCACTTCCCCTACCTCGGCAGCCTTCTCGTCTCAAAAGCTGACATCGACTCTGAGTTTAACCGTCGCCTGAGTCGTGCCAGTGGCGCTTACGCCAGACTCAGGATAAGAGTCTTTGAAGACCTTAAGACCCAAACAAAACTCCTTGTCTACAGAGCTGTTGTTCCTCCCACCCTGCTGCATGGAGCAGAGTCATGGGCCATCTACAGCAGGCACCTGAGAACCCTGGAACAATACCACCAAAGATCCTTACAAAGGATCCTGTGGATCAGCTGGAAGGACAGACGCACAAACATCAGCGTTGTGGAAGAAGCCAACATGACTAGCATCACTACCACAATAATGCAGCACCAACTCCGACGGACAGGCCATGTCATCTGCATGTCCAACACACGTCTCCACAAACAGATCCTGTACTCCCAGCTGAAGGAAGGTCAGCGAGCTCCCAGCAGGAAAAAGAAACGTTTCAAGGACAGTATCAAGACCACTCTGAAGAAATTCAACATCACATCGAGCAACTGGGAACACGTTGCACTGGATAGGCGCTCCTGGGAGAAATCTGTGCAGGAAGGAGCTGCACGTCATGAAATGAAACTCCACCATGCCGCAGAGAAAAAGCAACAGCACCGCAAGGAGAGAGAGAAAAAGGCTCAACCGCCACCACTTTCCCCTGTCCACACTGCACCAAGGTATGTGGATCGGCCTCTCCAGCCATCTGAAGACCCACAAGTAGACAACCCAACAGAGAGGACAGTCATACTTGCTACGAGTGACCGCTGATGATGATGTGTGTATACACGTCAATCAAATTTCAGCATCAGAAACCATAAACCCAAGGAGGGGATGCAATTTGGGTGAACAAAGCACAAATCTCAGTACAAAGATTGCATTTTTCATAGCTCCCAAACACCAAAAATCAAGTTCAAAGTTGGATTGGACGAGTCTGCATATAGACGGGAGGTTGATCAGCTGGCCCTCTGGTGCGGCCATAACAACCTGTAGCTGAACACACTCAAAATTGTGGATATGACAGTGGACGTCAGGAGGAGCCCCCCTAGTACTGCCCCCCTCACCATACTCAACAGCACAGCGTCTGCAGTGAAAACCTACAGATTTCTGGGTTCCACAATCTCCCAGGACCTTAGGTGGGCATCCAACATAGACACAATCCTCAAAAAGGCCCAGCAGAAGATGTACTTTCTCCACCAGCTCAAGAACGTCAACCTGCCTCAGGAACTGTTGATTCAGTTCTACATTTCAATAATCCAGTCTTTCTTCTGTCTCAGGTTAGGAGTCTGGGTGTCATCTTGGACAGCACATTATCATTTGAAGCTCACATCAACAAAGATACTCGGTCTGTATACTTCCACCTCCGCAATATTAATCGTCTTCACTCGTCACTTACACCTAAAAGCACCGCCATACTCATTCACACCCTGTTTACATCCCGTATTGACTACTGCAATTCTATCCTGTTTGTTCTTCCCCTCAAGTGTCTTCATAAATTTCAACTGGTCCAGAAATCAGCTGCCCGTATCATTACCAGAACACCATCTATAGATCATATCACTCCTGTTCTTCAGCAACTCCATTGGCTCCCTGTTAAATACCGTACCGACTTCAAGATCTTGCTTCTCACCTTTAAGGCCCTTAATAACCTAGCTCCTTCATATCTTTCCAAACTCCTTCATATCCACACACCCTCCCACACTCTCAGATCCTCCTCTGCTCTCCAACCCACTACACCATTGGCCCGTTTGACTACCATGGGGTCTACAGCCTTCAGTCATTCTGTCCCCTGCCTATGGGAACTCTCTCCCACAAGATATTCACAACATTGATTCTCTTTCAACCTTCAGATCCCATCTCAAAATGTACCTTATCAAACTGGCATATTCAGTCTGATCCAAGCTTCATTGAGTTTTGTGCAGATGGTGATTTTATACTTATCTGTTGTATTAACTTTTTATTGTCTACACTGCTTTGTTTTGATTTTATGCTGTCTGATACAGTGCTGCTTGTTTTTTTTAACTGGGTTCTGTAAGGCGTCCTTGAATGCTCTGAAAGGCACTCACAAATAAAATGTATTATTATTATTACCCATCACTGCCTGGTTTGGTTCGGCCACCAAAGAGGACAGGGACAGACTACAATGGACAGTTAGGTCTGCAGAGAAAATCACTGGTGCTAACCTGCCCTCCATTCAGGACTTATACACCTCCAGACTCAGGGAACAGGCAGGCAACATCACTGCAGATCCATCACACCATGGTCACAACCTGTTCCAACTCTTCCCCTCTGGCACATGCTACAGAGCACTGTACTCCAAAACAACCAGATACAAAAACATTTCCTTTCTGGGTGTCCGGGTGGCGTAGCAGTCTATTTCGCTGCCTACCAACACGGGGATCAGCGGTTTGAATTCCCGCGTTACCTCTGGCTTAGTCGGGCGTCCCTACAGACAATTAGCCATGTCTGCGGGTGGGAAGCCAGCTGTGACTACGTGTCCTGGTCGCTGCACTAGGGCCTCCTCTGGTCGATCGGGGTGCCTGTTCGGGGGGGGGACTGGGGAGAATAATGTGATCCTCCCACGCACTACATCCTCCTGGCAAAACTCCTCACTATCAGGTGAAAAGAAGTGGCTGGTGACTCCACATGTACCGCAGGAAGCATGTGGTAGTCTGCAGCCCTCCCCACATCGGCAGAGGAGGTGGAGGAGCGACCAGGACGGCTTGGAAGAGTG
Source organism: Lampris incognitus (assembly GCF_029633865.1). Classification (NCBI taxonomy): domain Eukaryota; kingdom Metazoa; phylum Chordata; class Actinopteri; order Lampriformes; family Lampridae; genus Lampris; species Lampris incognitus. The sequence goes on along the minus strand of NC_079215.1, from coordinate 54,828,739 downwards.
GGATAATTGGCCAAGTACAATTGGGGAGAAAAAGGGGCAACCCCCCCCCCAAAAAAAAAATTGTCATTCAAATGAACGCTTAAAACTGTCAAATAAATCCAACCATTTTGTCTATACTGTACTGTACATTGTACATATACTGGTACGCGCTGTCATGTCCATCTACCTCAGGCATGTATGTAAGTAACCTGTTAACATCCATTTCAACATCTCTGATATATTCTCTACACCATTGCACCTTATCACCTCTTCTTTCACCTGTATAAATAAGTCAATTCTTGTGTATATATCTGAAGATTGCTGTGTTGTTATTCTATGTTAAGTACACCGAGGCAGCCACGAAACCAGAGTCAAATTCCACGTATGTACAAACCTACATGGCCTATAAACACGATTCTGATTCTGAGACGGGTGAAAAATCTGAGTAGAGCAGCACTATCACCTCCTTCATCCATTGATTTGGAAAAAACTAGCTAGTCCGTGCAGCATGTTCAGCTAGTAACATGGCACGCTGCGCCTGCGTGGCTACACAAATTATGTTGAACTGATTATAAAATGACGGTAAATAAGATGAAAACTCGACATGGTATGATAACCATCAGGAATTTTATCAAAATATATTGAAAAACACGGTAACCGTCCCATCCCTATTCATGGATTAGCTTTTGTAATGAATATGGCAAGCAAAAATATTAAATAGGATATTTTTTTCAGTAATTCTTCAGGATTGTGGGTTTGTTCAATCCTTTTTTGTGTAAATTGGCTAGACCTCTCATTCACTTTGACCCTTCAGTTTACATGACAGCGGGTGTGGCGCCGAGGCCTGTGAATATTGTGGGCTTGCATGAGGTTGGATTAGATGCCATTACACAGAGGAGGTTAGATGTAACAATATTCAGAAACTCCAGAGACATGTCCTCTAAGACAGACCACAACCTATACTCATATCAGACTGTGAAAAGAGACTACTGCACATTAACGACTGAAACTTGGATATTTCTATTCTTCTCAGCTTTAGAGAGGCACATGCTTGTTTTTTTTCTCATTGACCAGTTCACACTATACAAGTCTTGTCCACATTCCAGTCATAAAAATTAAAGTATCCCAGCAGTCATTGGGAAAGCAGGATAAGCGGTTTGGATAAAGGATGGATGGATGATATGATCGTGGCAGCTCTGACTGCTCAAAAGCCTGAATGGGCGGTGAGCAATTTCAATCTTTACATCGCAAACACAAGATAATCTGCACTGACTGGCCGTGGTAACCTGCAATATAATGCTCCGGCTGGTGCAGACTTTACATGATCTTGGATATCTTTGTATCGGCCAAATCGTGGTTATAATTGGCCTTTAAATCATCTCATGTGTTCCTGGTTTAAGTTCACGGTTGCTTGAATAATGAGCCACAGCACTGGTCTGAGACTGCCCAGCATTATGACTGTCTTGTGTTATCATTCAACTTCTGTACTTAGAAAGCCTTCATGTTCTCTGAGATTGTAATGCCGCTAAACATGTTAACAGCCCGTCGTGAGCATGAATACAAACTGAACTGCCTTAGTCTTTCACTCTTAAGGGTTATAATAGCAATGCCTCCTCAGTTTTAAAAAAAATTATTATTATTATAATTGGCAAAGGGTTCTTTGCCAATGTTACTTCTACAGCTTTGAAGGTCCCGAAGAGCACAGTGGTCTCCATCATTCGTAAATGGAAGAAGTTTGGATCCACCAGGACTCTTCCTAGAGCTGTCCGCCCAGCCAAACTGAGCAATCGGGGGAGAAGGGCCTTGGTCAGGGAGGTGACCAAGAACCCGATGGTCACTCTGACAGAGCTCCAGCGTTCCTCTGTGGAGATGGGAGAACCTTCCAGAAGGACAACCATCTCTGCAGCATTCCACCAATCAGGCCTTTATGGTAGAGTGGCCAGATGGAAGCCTCTGCTCAGTAAAAGGCACATGACAGCCCGCTTGGAGTTTGCCAGAAAGCCCCTAAAGGACTCTCAGACCATGAGAAACAAGATTCTCTGGTCTGATGAAATCAAGATTAAACTCTTTGGCCTGAATGCCAAACGTCACGTCTGGAGGAAACCAGGCACCTCTCATCACCTTGCCAATACCATCCCTACAGTGAAGCATGGTGGTGGCAGCATCATGCTGTGGGGATGTTCTTCAGCGGCAGGAACTGGGAGACTAGTCAGGATTGAGGGAAAGATGAATGGAGCAAAGTACAGAGAGATCCTTGATGAAAACCTGTTCCAGAGTGCTCAGGACCTCAGACTGGGGTGAAGGTTTACCTTTCAACACGACAACAACCCTAAGCACACAGCCAAGACAACGAAGGAGTGACTTCGGGGCAAGTCTGTGAATGTCCTTGAGTGGCCCAGCCAGAGCCCAGACTTGAACCCAATTGAACATCTCTGGAAAGACCTGAAAATAGCTGTGCAGCGATGCTCCCCATCTAACCTTACAGAGCTCGAGAGGCTCTGCAGAGAAGAATGGGAGAAATACCCCAAATATAGGTGTGCCAAGCTTGTAGCTTCATACCCAAGAAGACTTGAGGCTGTAATCGCTGCCAAGGGTGCCTCACCGAAGTACTGAATAAAGGGTGTGAATACTTATGTACATGCAATATTTCAGTTTTTTATTTTTAATAAATTTCCAAAAAATTCTACAAAACCTTTTTCGCTTTGTCAAAGTCTGACACGGACCAGAAAACCGTACTTTGCAAAACATGTCGCACGCCGGTCCCCACAACAGACTCAAACAGCACTCGCCTCTTTTACCACCTACAAAAGAATCATGTCAAACAGTACGGAGAGAGTCGACAGATGAGAGCCGCAAAAGCACAGTTGAGTGCTCAAAACAAACCCCAGACTCAGATGTTGCAAAAGGCTTTTGCCCGTGGCACCATATGTCAAGCATCACAAAGATGGAAAGAGATAACGACTGCCATTGCAACTTAACTTTTTATATTTCATACATTAATATTTTATATTTTGTTACATGCTTACTTGAAAATTTGCGCAAAAGTTCCAAATAAAAAGAGAAAAATAACTAAATATCAGTACCTTTTATTTGTCGAGTATATAATTCAAAATGTAAGAAGAAGTAAGCCTTTCCATATGGTCATTTTATATAAACTATTTATTCACTGAATTTACAGAAAATGTGCTAGATCGTGATATGTATCATTGTGTGATATGAATGACCTAAACCGTGATATGTATCATTATAGTGATATGAATGACCTATATCGTCATATATTTATATTGTTATTGTGATATGAATGTCATATATTGTGACATATATCCTTATCGTGATACGAATGACATATGTCGTGATATATATTGTTATATGAATGTCCTATATCGTGATATATATCATTAACGTGATACCGTGAAATGCAACATTATCATGATATGCATGACCTATATCATATGTATCATTATCATGATATGAATGTCCTATATCATGATATATATCGTTATCATGATATGAATGACCTATATCGTGATATGTATCATTATCGTGATATGAATGTCCTATATCGTGATATATATTATCGTGACACTGTGATATGTATCATTATCTTGATATGAATTACCTATACCGTGATATGTATCATTATCTAGTAGATATGAATGTCCTATATCGTGATATATATCACTATCGCGATAGGAATGTCCTATATTGTTATATATATCATTATCGTGATACCCTGATATGTATCATTATCATGATATGAATGACCTATATTGATATGCATCATTATCGTGATATGAATGTCCTATATCGTGATATGTATCGTTATCATGATATGAATGACCTATATCAATACATATATGGTTATCGTGATATGAATGAACTATATCATGCTATATGTTGTTATCGTGATATGAATGTCCTATATTGTGATATGTATTGTTATCGTGATATGACTGACCTATATCGTGATATATGTCGTTATCGTGATATGAATGACCTATATTGTGATATTGTGGCAGACACTAGGGGCTATGCCTCTCACCCAGCAGGACTGTGAGCTGGGGGCGTGGTTTACGTTCCCGGGCTCGCCGGTGCAGGGTTGTTCCTGCTGCAGTTGGTTTTTGGAGTTGAGGAATAAACATCAAACTCGCCTTGGTCTCATGTGTTTTTCCTCATTCCTGCCACATTGGTGACCCCGAATTGAACATTTTTGGAGCAGAAGATGTGTGTGAATCCACTTCGGCCACGCCGCCCCAACTCTCACAGCCGGCCGTTCTCGCCGCGACTGTGAAACTCCCAAAGTTCTGGCAGACCGACCCGGCCTCGTGGTTCCAGCATGTCGAGGCGCTGTTCCACCTGCGTGGAATCTCCGCGGACGACTCCAGATACTCTTTGGTCCTCGCTGCGCTGGACCAGCAGTCCACACGCCGGGCCAATCTAGCTGTTGCGCGCCCCTCCGTAACACGATAAATACGTCGCCCTCAAACATCAGGCTCGCATAAGAGCCTACTCCCTCCTGCTAAGACAGACAGGTCGGCCGAAGGTGGCGGCCCACAGTTAGGTGCAGCTAACGGTTCGTCCATTGCGACGTTTGGCACAAGGTTGGTGACTGTTTGCTTCCACGGGCGCAATTTGGAGTGGGACTTTGTAGTGGCCGCCATTACGGTTCCTATTATCGGCGCGGATTTTCTGTGTGCTAATGGTCTGCTGGTTGATGTTGCAAACCGCCGTTTAATTGATGCTTCGTCTTTCGCCACTGTTCCGTGCGAGACAGGGGGAGCCGGGCCGGTAACACACGATAACTGTTTAGCATTAGGGGATGTTTTTCAGCGATTGCTGGCGGATTTTCCATCGGTGACTACGCCTGCCTTTTCCACCGCGGTTACTAAACACGGGGTAGAACATTTCATTCCCACTCTGGGACCGCCAGTTTTTGCGCGCGCGCGGCGCCTCTACGCAGTAAAATTGGCTATTGCTAAGGAGGAGTTGGCCATCATGGAGCGTCTGGGTATAGTGAGGCGTTCCAACAGCCAGTGGGCCTCGCCGCTTCACATGGTGCCCAAGGCGGATGGGTCGTGGCGGCCTTGCGGCGATTTTCGCCGCCTGAACAACGTCACCGCCAATGACCGCTATCCCATCCCACACATACAGGACTTTTCCATACGTCTGGCAGGTACCACTATTTTCTCTAAGGTGGACCTGGTGCGCGGCTATCATCAGGTTCCCGTGTGCGCAGAGGACGTGCCCAAGACCGCAGTGATCACCCCGTTTGGGCTTTTTGAGTTCATGCGCATGCCTTTTGGCTTGAAGGGGGCAGCGCAAACCTTTCAGAGGCTGATGGACTCGGTGTTGCGTGACCTTGCTTTCGTGTTCATTTATCTCGACGACATATTAGTGGCCAGTCCGTCAGCTGAAGAGCACCTGGCACACCTGAAACAGGTTTTCCGTCGTCTGGACGAACACGGCCTGATAGTCAACCCGGCCAAGTGTCAGTTTGGACTGCCGGTGATTGACTTCTTGGGTCACCGCATTTCGCCGCAAGGCGCGGTCCCGTTGCCTTCTAAGGTGCAAGCGGTGGCGGAATTTCCCCGCCCAGTCTCTGTTAAGGCATTTCAGGAATTCTTGGGCATGGTGAATTTCTATAACCGTTTCCTCCCTCGCGCTGCCCACCTCCTTCAGCCACTTTACGAAGCCCTGCGACTTAAGAAGGCTAACGACCCTGTCGACTGGACTCCCGAACAGGTCCAGGCCTTTGACGGAGCTAAGTGCGCCCTGGCTAACGCTGCCCTCCTCGCCCATCCCACACCCACGGCGTCCATAGCTTTAACAACCGATGCGTCTGACATAGCCGTGGGGGCTGTGGTTGAACAGCGTGTGGCAAATACGTGGCAGCCACTCGCATTTTTTTAGCCGCAAACTGCGAGATAGCGAGCGCAAGTACAGCGTTTTTGACCGGGAGTTGCTGGCACTGCACCTTGCAACCCGGCATTTCCGCTTCCTGCTGGAGGGTCGCCCATTCACGGCTTATATGGATCATAAGCCGCTGACTTTTGCCATGTTTAAGGTGACTGAGCCGTGGTCTGCTCGTCAACAGCGCCACCTAGCGGCGATCTCCGAGTTCACAACGGACATTCAGCATGTGGCCGGGAAGTCCAACCCTGTTGCTGATTGTCTGTCGCGTGAGCTTGTGTGTCCTGTGCACCTCGGTGTGGATTTCTCCGCTATGGCTGCCGACCAGCCCAGCGACCCGGACGTCCTTGCCCTTAGGTCAACGCGTACCGGTCTCAAGCTAGAGGACGCTGTGATGCAGGAAGGCAGTCCTACCCTCCTCTGCGATGTCTCCACCGGCCGTCCCCGTCCCGTTGTTCCAGTGGCCTGGCGCCGTAGAGTTTTCGATTCGATTCATTCCCTCTCGCACCCTGGAGTTCGGGCGTCGGTGAAGTTGGTCGGTTCCAAGTTCGTCTTGCCCGACCTCCACAAGGACGTCAAGGGGTGGGCAGCTGCATGTGTAGCGTGCCAGCGCGCTAAGGTCCACCAGCACACTAAATCGCCCCTCGAACCGTTTCCGATCCCGGCCAGACGTTTCGACCACGTGCATGTGGACCTGGTGGGCCCTCTACCTTCTTCACAGGGTTTTACGCACCTGCTCACAATGGTAGATCGGACCACCAGGTGGCCAGAGGCTGTCCCTCTATCCTCCACAACATCCTCGGATGTTGCACGCGCTTTTCTTTCCTCCTGGGTCGCCCGTTTCGGCACTCCGTCAGATATCACCTCAGACAGGGGCCCCCAGTTCGTGTCAGAGCTCTGGTCGGCACTTGCGCGATCCTTGGGTGTGCAGGTACACCGCACTACCGCGTATCACCCTCAGGCTAACGGGTTGTGTGAACGTTTTCACCGGTCGCTCAAGGCAGCGCTGCGCGCTGCGCTCTCGGATGGTAACTGGGTGGATCGTTTACCTTGGGTTATGCTCGGGTCCTAAGGAGGACCTCGACGCGTCACCCGCTGAGCTGGTGCTCGGTCAGCCACTCCGCGTCCCTGGGGAATTTTTGACTGGGAGTTCCGCTCCTCGACCCCGTCCGGCCGTTTATCCTTTTTTGTTCGACAGCACTCGGGTTCCAGGCCCCGTTCACCACTGTTTTCCGCGGTCGTTGGTGCCTGCAGAGCTCATGTCGGCTCATTTTGTTTTTGTACGGCACGATGCTCACCGCTCGCCCCTCCAACCCCCATACGATGGCCCATTTCGGGTTCTTGAGACGGGTCCTAAGGGTTTTGTGCTGGATATGGGTGGGCGTAGGGAGCGTGTCACGCTTGATAGGCTTAAACCGGCTCACAGGGTGGCAGGCGAAGTTGTGTTTCCGGCCCAGGTTCCCCGTCGGGGTCATCCTCCTTCCAGGACCCCGGCAGTGTCTTCATGGGTTCAGCGTTCTGCTTCTCAGCTGGCTTTGGACTGTGTTTCTCCTACTGTTTCGGCAGAGGGACGGCGCAGCCGTTATGGCAGGCTGCTTAAGCCTCCAGTGAGACACTAAGTTTCTTTCCAGGAGTCCCTTCTGGGTGTTCGGGGGGGGGGGGGGGCTGTGTGGCGGACACTAGGGGCTATGCCTCTCACCCAGCAGGACTGTGGCTGGGGACGTGGTTTACGTTCCCGGGCTCGCCGGTGCAGGGTTGTTCCTGCTGCAGTTGGTTTTTGGAGTTGAGGAATAAACATCAAACTCGCCTTGGTCTCATGTGTTTTTCCTCATTCCTGCCACAATATAAGATTTTGATAACATCGCAAAGCCCTATCTTCATTCATGTATATATCACACATCACTTAGCAGATAAAGCCAGCTCATGTGTGGGGTTTTGGTTTTATCAAAAGACATGACTTTGACATGACAATCTCTCTGCTCTGTCATGGCATTTAGATTTGACACAATAGAAAATAAATACAGACTTGCAGACTGTTCCTGGACTAACGGAAAGGAATTAAGCTAGACTTCTGTCAGCAGTGAAAAATATGACTGGGTGAAGGGCAGATTACTATATAATACAGTGGCTATAAAAAGTCTACACACCCCTGTTAAAATGGCAGGTTTTGTGATGTAAAAAAATCAAACCAAGATAAATCATGTCAGAACCTTTTCCATTTTCTCTTTTTTTAAATTGCAAACTATAAAAATAAACTGAAAAGCAATCAAAAAAATGTTAGGAGGAAAAAAAGAAAAATACTAAACTTACAATAACCTGGTTGGACAAGTGTCCACACCCCTAAACTAACACTCTGTTGAAGCACCTTTTGATGTTATTACAGAACTCGGTCTTTTTGGGTAAGAGTCTATCAACTTGACATCAGCTTGACTTGGCAATATTTTCTCACTCTTCCTTGTACAAACGTTCTAGATCCATCATATTGCGAGGGCATCGCCTGTGCACAGCCCTCTTAAGGTCACCCCACAGATTTTCAATTGGATTCAGGTATGGACTCTGACTGGGCCATTCCAAAATGTGGATCTCGTTTTGGTGAAGCCACTCCTTTGTAGATTGAGACGTATGCTTTGGGTCGTTGTCGCGCCGAAAGGTAAAATTCCTCTTCATCTTCAGCTTTTTAGCAGACGCCTGAGGGTTTTGTGCCAAACTTGACTGGTATTCATGATTCCCTCCACCTTGAGTAAAGGCCCAGTTCTGGCTGAACAGAAGCAGCCCCAAAGCCTGATGCTGCCACCACCATGCTTCACCGTGGGTATGGTGTTCTTTTGCTGATATGCTGTGTTGTTTTTGTGCTGCCACTTGGTCTCATCAGACCACAACACAATTTTCCACATGGTTTTGAGAAACTGGGTGTATCTTTTTGCAAAATTTAGCCAGGCTTGGTTGCATTTTTTTTTTTTTTTGTGAAAAGGCTTCCGTCTTGCCACCCTACCCCATAGGCCAGGTATATGAAGAATACGGGAGATTGTTGTCACATGTAGGGAGCCTCTACCAACTGATGAAGTAAAACTGATGGAACAAGCGACTATCTTGCCGGAAAGTTGAACTGAAGTTCTGAATGGTTAGCTGCAAGTGATGTTAATACTTCTAGACATAAGAAATGGAAGTCTTTGGTATCTAAAAAAATGCTCGATTAAAAAAATGTGGACCTCGGTTTAACGTCTCATCCAAAGGACGGCATCTCCTACAGCACAGTGTCCCCATCAGTGGACTGAGGCATTAGGATTTGATATTCGTTGTTTTTATTAGGACCAGAGGGAAGGCTGCCCCCTACTGGCCTGCCAACACCACTTCTGTCAGCAACTCATTTTCCAAGCGAAAGCGCCTCCAAGTCTTTATCGGCCCTCAACCGGACCAATGGTTGAGCGAGGTTCCCTCAACTGGAACAATGGTTGAGCGAGGTTTTCCCTCAACTGGACCAATGGTTGAGCGAGGAGCACACCTGTCCCCAACGACCAATCAGCGTTCCTCGTCACGGGCCGATCGACTGACAGCGTGCTAGCCTACTGGCAACTGTCGACTCAACTGATGTCCGTCTCCCTGCCATTTTTTGGGACTCCAGGTAAATTTAATAGCAATCTTTTTCATACTTAACATAAGTTCTTGTTATGGATTAAGCGGTTTTCGTTTTACTGAGACATTATTAGGAAATCGGACAACAGTGTCAGTCAGTCTAACGTTACTCGAGATGCGCGACTTGGCTAAGTGTCGGGAGGCTACCGTTGTTAGCCTCGCCAGAAAACATGAAATCACACACTTTCATTAGCTTTATTCAGTCCAACAACAGTCCAGCTTACAATATTATTGTCTTATCTAACTTGATGTGTACCACTGAAGTTACCGGCAGCTCAATTCGGGCTGTAGGCCTATGTTTCTCAGCCCCTCAGCCGATACAAAACAAAACAGCCTCTGAGGAACGAGTGGGTTGTAGGCTAACGTTACCCTCTATTCTATATTGTCTCCCAATAATTCTGTTGAAGTTTCATTTCAACTGTATTTGAGAAAGGGTTTCTTTACGGTAACTGCTGTAGAAATATTGTGTGTGTGCAGTGTCACATAAATTAAATTGCACTTTCTAATATTTTTGTATCAACACAGTGTTGTGTGATACCGGTCAATCTATAGAATCTATTTGAGTTTTAACAATTAAAGGGTAAGCCATTTGAGAGTAGCCTACAAAATAAAATGAGTTTAACTCATAGCACTAGGATACACATGGTTTTGGATAGCAAAATAGGCTATTAGAATACTAATGGACTTTAAGACAAATTACTTATATTTCTTCATGTTTCACTCCACCAGGTGAACAACAACATGGACAGAGTAAATCAGTGCAGCGTGTGTGACAAGGTCTTCACTGAGAAGTCCAACCTTACACGCCACATGAAAAGCCATGCACCGAAGGAGAACCAGTGTGCAGTATCAGCAGCCTCGTCACGTCGCTGGGAAAAGGCATGGTGAGAAGAGAAGGTAAGATGTTTACATCTTTACAGCGATTAAATGATGTGAGTAGGCTGTTTGCTCGATTAAAAATAAAATGTTAAGCGATTACACAGATAATTATACTTAAAGATCACTTAGGCCCCACTAGATAAACGGTCTATTGAAAAGAGCAAAGCTAGATTGTCCAATTGTCTGCAGAGTTACCATTCTGTTTGTGTTTTTGTTATGGTTTCACTCGAACCACAACAGATACGTAAACAGAAAGGAACCTCTGCAGAATATCAGACAATCTAATTAATTAAGTTGTTTTGAATAGACCATATATCTAGTGGGGTCTGAGTGATCATGTAGTGTGATTTTCTATGTCATCACTATATATCTCATTTGTAATGCTTCAAACAGCCAAGTACACCTTTAAATGATGTGAGTAGTTTTTTAAGTGGTAATGAAAGTAAATGCACATTAATCTTATCGTATGCTTTATATTTGCAGGTTGGATTTTGAAGAGCCAGAGCCTGTGAGCCAACCCATTCATCAAGAGTCTGCCACTGCTGAGCCTGCGAACCCACCCATTCAGCCAAAGCCTGCCACAGCCAGCTGAGCTACACCGACCCCTTCAGCCAAAGCCTGCCACGGCCACCATCATTTGAGCTGCGGTGTCGGGGGCATCTGTGCTCCTGGTGGTTCCTGCACAGCCTCAGGCTCCAAACATCAGTTTTCATGGGCCATCATGCAGTCAGAGTTTCACAGTGGTAGCACCGCCCGGCCCGCCGCACCAACAACTAAACCAGTCATGCCCAACAAGTCGAGGAGGCCATGCAGTGCTTGCCAAGTACCTCAGTGTGGTGGGCAGCGGAAGCGGTACACACCCTCCAAGGAGAAAGCTGCTGGCTGGGAGTAGCCAGAAGATATTCACCTATTGCCCAGTAACTAGGAAATCCACTACTACTGGTTTTGAAGGTGTTGTGTACACGAGCTATGAGCACTTTAAAAGTGTTGTAGATGAGGAACTGGAAAAGAGGAAATAATTGGGCTCACTCTTCTGCTATGGAAGGTGAGGAACGGCCACGGCCAGGACAGGTGCTGAGCTAAGAGCAAAATCCAAAGTGAAAAGATGAAGCTCTCAATGAAGAGCTGGTCTCGAAACATGTCGCGTTAGCAGAAATAAATGCTTTAATTATTTTGAAGAGTCTGCAGTGTCGCGAGCTTCATCTTTTCACTGTGGATTTCACTCCTATGCTATGCCTTAATACCTCGATATTGGGTCTCTCTAACTTATTTGTGGCTCAATTTTTTCTTTTACATTTTATTTGCAAAGTTCTGTTATTGCACTGTTATTTTAAAGTTATTGCACTGCAAGGTAAGTCCTAGGTAATGTTTAAAAGAGGTGCATAATGTTATGAAAAGGCTAATTATATTAATCATAGTATAGGTAGTTTAAACAAAGGACAAACATGGGACATTTTAATGTTGAGAAGTGTGGGATTGTCTGTCATTAGGCAAAGCACTCGAGTCAATTTAGTGATGAGGTCAACATGCCAACAGTAACACAAAAATAAATATCTAAATTGGTATTTTGAAATATATTTTAATAATATTTGAAGTTGTTAATTTGTTTGCAAAATTGTATTCTGCTTTAACATGTGTGATTTCTTATGGGTCTCTGTGAAATGGAGATTTTTTAAAATGAAATAATAATTTACGGAGAAGAAAAATGCCCACTGTCTGTTTTTTTTCATTTTAATTCTGCTGTTTAAACTGTTAAAATTTGGTGAGTTGATAAATAATAATTAAATAATAATTTTGTCAATGACAGATTTGTCAATGTCTGTGTGTTTACTAAATGCAAGTTTAGTACTGTTGCAATAAGATGACCCCATAATGACTGGAAGTGACCATGACAGGAAGTGTCTTCTGCTTTGGTGCCATGCCTCTTATCCAAGGAGATGCTGTCAAAACTATCCAGCAAGCCTCTGGGAATCAGTCCAGTTAGTGAATAAAAATCTGAAATCTGAGCATGCTTACTTGAATGTGACCTGAAATGAATGGAATGAAGACTTGTGTGAGAAGGCTGGGTCATCTGGAAACATCAGATTAACCTGAGATTGCCACTCAAAACTATCCAATTGACTGTCTTCTAGCAAGTTGTTAGTAAAATGTGCTTATTTGGCATATAATTTAGCATATCATATGATGCAAATGTAATAATGGCAATGATACATTTGTCTGTGTTTCTTGTTGTGGGGTGTTTACAAAGATGTGTTGAAATGAAATTTACATTGCAATCTTTGTAAATGTATAAATGTTAATGTCCTGTTAATGGACCTTTCCCTTTTGCTATGCCATAGAATAACCTTATCTTCTACGGCATCATTTAGGTAGCCATTTTCTATTTGGAATGTTGAGGTCTCCCTTTTGCCATGTCACAAGCAAAAAATACAGACGAAGCTTGTGAGACACAGCAACAATAACTATGTTGCTATGTCTCACAAGCTAAGTCTGGAATGGTGTAATGATGAGGCAGCATGTAATAATGAACAGAGAATAGATGATGAACTGTTAATACGCCACAGTAAGCAAGATTAATTGTTTCCACCTGTAGTCCCCATTTACTTTCATTAAATAGAAACCTAGATGCCGAGTGTCAAGCAGGGGGGCAATGGGTATCATTTTTAAAGTATTTGGTATGACCCGGTCGGGGAATTGAACCAGCAATCTTCCGTTTACAGCGCGAGCACTCTAGCGCACTGATCTAGCCTAGAGCTGTCATACCTTTCTCTGCCAGGAGATGGCACAAATTCCCCATATGAAGGCATGATGTCGCAGGATTTGCTAAACCTAGGATCCCAGGGATATGGACTTGGGGGGGTCGTGACCCTTTCCCGGGATGTCTCCCATCCGAGTACTAGCCAAGCTCATACCTGCTTAGCTTCCGTCATGTGGCAGAGCCAGGGTACATGTTGGTACGGCTGGCAGCAAATTATGTGATCTCTCAATTTGATAAAGAGATGCAACTTAAGGTTCTCCCATATACTGTCAAGGGGCGCTTTGAAGGTTTTACAGAGCATACAGTATGCAAGCCTCTGCATTCGTCTAGGCAAGGTTAGTGTGGAAAGAGTGGGGAGGAATGCGTAAGGGCATGCAAAGCAATGTAAGATGAAGAATTCTGTCCAGGAGAACAAATGTACACAAACAAGAGATACACCTACAGTACCCATGTTCAGATGCTCAAACATAGACAGACACACACACACACAGGCAACATGCATGGGGGAAAGTTAAATTGCAAACACATACCAATGGCATGTATATCAGGGATCAGGAACACTTTTATTTGTCATGAAATGAAACGAAATGCCGTTTACCCCGGCCCACAGCAGTACAACACAAATACAAAAAAAAAAAAAAAAAAAAACACTCAAAAATTACAAGAAAACCTATCCAAACTAACACATATATCCAAACTGAAGAAAAAAAAAATCAGTCCAAGGGAACAAACGCCAGCCAGGATGACTGTCGGAACTGCCGGTCTGCATGGGCTAGCAGTTAGCTTAGCCCACCCGGCTTCTGTGTCCTGTCAGACTGCTTTTGGTGTTTCCTCCTTGGGCGTAGCTCCAAGCAGGGGCTGTGGTCCGTGGGCCCACCGAACGAAGCAGACCAAGTTCTCCCTGCTGATCCAGCACCAGCCCTCCCAGCCAGACAACCTCGACACACCTCCCCGCACTCCACATGATGACATCAAAAACACCACAGACAACGCCAGGTGAGGCTGCCGCCAGACAGCCCTTGGTGTTATCGGAACTGCCGGTCTGCATGGGCTAGCAGTTAGCTTAGCCTAACCCGCTTCCGCGTCCTGTCAGACCATCTCTGTGTTACCTCCTTGGGTGCAGCTTGGGTAAGGCCATGGCCTCTGGGCCCAAAGGATGCAGCAGTCCAAGCTCTCCCAGCCAATCCAGCACCAGCTCTCCCAGTCATCAAACAAAGACAAAACTTAGACGCAGATGTGGACAAAGACACTGCATGGATGGTACTGGGTGAGGCCACCGCAAATGTGAATTCGCGCAGCCATATATGAACATATATGAGATATAATATATGTAAGGACCTCTAAAATCTACTGTACATACTTTGTGGTACTTAATTTACCAGCATGCATTGTGTCTTAAACATTTCCTATGTTCTTATAAGTTTCTAAACATGTAAACCAATGGAATGTATTTGCTCTTTGTATTTTTATTTGAATTTTGTTATTAGCCAACGATATGGTGTAAAGTTATTATGCCCGCGAAATCGCGAGGTTCGCAACGGTCAATCTCCTCACAGAGAGGGAGGAGCTTGAGAGTCCAAGCGAGTACTCTGAGGAGAGACGTCCATTTTTTTTTCTACCGCTCCATCTCACGTACCAGTTTCGCAGAGACTTTATACACAGCCTGTGTACTAGGCCCGCATTTGAGTTCAGGAGTGTTGCGATTGGCCCGCGGTCGTATGCTTGCTGGTGGGGTTTGTTTTAGTATGCCAATTATTTTGTTTATGCCCCATAGCCATTGTCGCCGCTAGCTAGCTAAGTGGATTTAGCATCCAGTGCTAGTGTGTTAGCCAACTAGAGATGTGGAGGCTAGCCAGAAGTCATCGGGCTGCGCTGGATGGTGATCTAACTAGGGGAGCCGCTCTGCTCCATTCCTGGGACCTGTCTGCTGTTCAAAGAGGACTCGCTTCATCTGCTCTCCAGCGCTGGGCCCACCGGAAGACCACCATCTTCGCCAGGGTTTTCTGAACATTGCAACCTGTGGCCATCTTGTGGTTGGCTGCCTTGCCCTCCGCGCAGAGAGCTGCTTTATGTGCACCAACGGGCCCCAATGGAAAGTGCTGGGTATTTTTGTGTTCTTTTGTTACTTTTCTTCCAGTTTATTGTGACCGGTTGTCACACCCTGTGTAATTCCAATTAATGTTTATTTAATCAACAATACTACACTCGTGTGGTGCTCTCTCTCTCTCTCTCTCTCTCTCTCTCTCTCTCTCTCTCTCTCTCTCTCTCTCTCTCTCTCTCTCTCTCTCTCTCTCTCTCTCAGTGTTATCAAATAAATCCTATTATTATTAATTATATTTCGGGTGTATTGGCAGCTCATTTTCCGCTTATGCAAAGCCTAGGTTACTTTTAGAGTGCTGGTAATAAGCTTGTACAGTAATTCAGTACACAGCAGGGTTATAAGATCTACCTTAACCACATGTTTGTTTAATTCTGGGAAGATACACCATTCACTAGCCTTAGGTAAGTGTAGTATTTTCACAGTGGAGGCACCGCGCTACTAAATTGATTATTATCTTGGTTAATTATTTCTATTATCAATTATCACTAATATTGTCATTAGGGGCACTAGCCTACTAGTACACAGGAGGTTCAGCCAGCTCACCATTCCACCGCTGACAACTCAGGATCCTGTTGCGCTATTGAATTGTATTGTAACACTTTAGTAACTGGTAGCATTAGGCTTTTGTCTTGTTTAAATGTGCTTGGCGTTGCCCGCCAGTGAAAAAGGGGTTACATATATATCATATATGATAGATGAACATATCCATACATGGACACACACGCGCATGCAGATGACACAGTCTCCGAGTGGCATGGGAGAAGCCAGCTTCACACAGTGATGTAACTTTGAAGAGGAAGAAGCAACACCTTGCCAGTCGGCTGATGTGACTAGTCCAAAATGATTCCCTAGCAGTTCTATATGGAGAAAATGGTGACGGCACACCAACCTGAGTTCTGCTCAGAGTGATGATGTGTTCTCCTTCCACACTGTTCCTCTTTCTATATTTCACCGGTGACCAACTTCAGTTTTTAAACATCTAATAATAACCTAAGAAGTGATCAGATATGTTATTCCTAGATCGTTTATTCCTTTATATTCATTCCGTGCGTCTCCCCTTTTGCCTGCCCCTCTGCCGGTGGGTATCCCCTTCTCTTCCTCCTTCATATTTGCATTCACATCTACCCATCTACTTCCCCAGCTAGTGCAGCCGCAGGGAAATCCCTTGATGATGGTGCTCCATCAGTAATGATTTTCTGCTCGGTTGAGCAATCAAAGGCACCTGAGCGCAGGAGCTTTCCAGTCTACATGTACTCATCTTCCCACCCCCCCCCCCATAAACCCGATAACACTTCCTGTCGTGCATTTCATGAAACTTTCAAAGACAAGGTAATCCGATGCATCAATCCCCCACATCAGTGAACCCCTCATAGAATCCCTCAGGATTCCCCAAACTGTGCATCTCTTACTCCTTTCCAACATCACCCTCTCTCTCTCTCTCTCTCTGTTGTTAGGTCTAAGGCTGAAAGAGAAGGCGTAAAAGCCCTGCACTGTTTTTACACAGTGAGGAGGGAGGCAGAAAGAAAATGGCTGAGGCACTGCTAGTGGTGCGGGGGGATGGGGGGCAAGATGCATTCCTGGGATCCAAGAAGAAGAGAGCGCTTCAGAGACACAAGGTGGCGCTGCATTAGCTTTGACGCATCCAAGCAGGGGAAACCGAGCTACTGGTTACTGCCTTGGGAGGAGGAAGAGAACAAGATGCGAGACGGGTGCAGCGAAGGCCGGAGGAGATGAGGGTCCGACAGCTGGCTTGATACCAGGTTGAAGTGTTTTGGGCAGAGCTGGTAGATTTGCTGGTAACTTGGGATGGCAAGTTTTTTTGAAACCATTGAAATATTCTCTTTCAAATAATCATCGCCCCTCAATGCTGGCAGAGGCACAGAGAATGCCAGCTGCACTATATGTGGAATCATCAATTTTTGCCCCATGAATATACAGTACACTCCCCGTCATTCAATGCCCCATAGAAGGGTTTTACAGAAAGGGGGAAATGAGGCAAAACTGAGTAAATGGTTTGTTGTTTTCCACGGAGATGGTCATTACTTACAAAAAAAAATAATGATGAGAAAAAGAGGGGAACAGGTGAATACTGGGATTATTTTTGATTTATTTCAACTGCCTCTAACATTTGCATCTCACATGTACTGTTAGTGCAATGCAGCCACAGAAAATCTGCATGCGAGAAAGGCAGAATTGTGTTTACGAGAGGGTGACACATGGGAGAGTTAAAACATGTCTACATCTGTCACCGCACACTGACCTGGCCTTGCTGTATCATACCACATTCGACACAATGGCTATTTTTTTGGGGGGGGGATTCCCCCCCTTTTCTTCCCAGTTGTACTTGGCCAATTACCCTATTTTCTGAGCAGTCCCGGTCGCTGCTCCACCCCCTCTGCCGATCCGGGGAGGACTGCAGACTATCACATGCCTCCTCCGATACATGTGGAGTCGCCAGCCGCTTCTTTTCACCTGACAGTGAGGAGTTTCACCAGGGGGACGTAGCGCGTGGGAGGATCACGCTATTCCCTCCAGTTCCCTCTCCCCTGAACAGGCGCCCTGACCAACCAGAGGAGGCGCTAGTGCAGCGACCAGGACACATACCCACATCCGACTTCCCACCCGCAGACACGACCAATTGTGTCTGTAGGGAAGCCTGACCAAGCCGGAGGTAACACAGGGATTCGAACCGGCGATCCCCATGTTGGCAGGCAATGGAAAAGACCGCTACATCGCCCACCACAATATATATTTTGGAATGTGTGCTCGTGAAGGATTCTGGAGGCCATATACTACTTCATCCGTTTCATTGCAGTGTACATCCAAGCGGTGATGTTTCCATGACTGCTGAGTCAACCCTTTCCCCGGATGGGGCGTTGGCCGAGGGATATCAATATTAAAGACATTAAGTACACACCTGATTATGCTGAAGGTCACTAAAGGATGTGGATTTAAAGAGGAGCAAGAAGAAAATCTCTACTGTTTATGACAAGAGATGGAACGTTACGCATGGCTCTGGAACATTCCCTGAAGGCAAACTGTCATTCTCACTCAAAGATTTAAAGATGAGGAAGGGGGGAAAAACAGGAGCAAACTTTCGCTGAGTGGAGAGTATGTTTAATAGGTGTTCTATTCTGTGTTGGCGACTCGGATAAATGACGTCTACGACCTTCAGTGTCCAAAGTAAAGGCAAGGAATATTAAAATGTTTTACAAAAAAAAGATAGCCGTTAATGAATTATGCCACCATAGGGAGTTTATAAACGGAAGATCCAAGAGTACGTAGTGCCGTGCATGTACAATGAAGTGCTCGCCACAGATACAGTATGCAGCGCCTCAAGTAGAGTTACATAAGAGACTCCACTGAGGGCCGTGCATGACATGTGGGCTGGGGGTTGAGGCTGCTGGTGCTGCTGGTGCAGCCTCTGTGCAGCCTCTGGGGTGTTAACTCACTCCAGCAACAATATATGGGAGCGCACCATTTTCTCAGAAGGATTTTAAATTTGTTTTTAAAAAACCAAATAACATCGTGTTGGCACGACAGCCTGAGAACAGAGATGGAACTGAGAGAGAGAGAGAGAGAGCGAGAAAGAGAGAGAGACGGAGAAAGGGGGGGGGCATCTGGGTGGTGTGGCGGTCTATTCCGTTGCCTACCAGCAGGGGGATCGGCGGTTCGAATCCCCGTGTTACCTCCGGCTTGGTCGGGCGGCCCTACAGACACGATTGGCCGTGTCTGCGGGTGGGAAGCCTGATGTGGGTATGTGCCCTGATCGCTGCACTAGCGCCTCCTCTGGTGAGTCGGGGGGGAGGGGAAACTGGGGGGAATAGCGTGATCCTCCTACGCGCTACGTCCTCCTGGCGAAACTCCTCACTGTCAGGTGAAAAGAAGCGGCTGGCGACTTCACATGTGTCGGAGGAGGCATGTGGTAGTCTGCCAGAGTGGGTGGAGCAGCGACCGGGATGGCTCGGAAGAGTGGGGTAACTGGATGGGTACAATAGGGGAGAAAAGGGGGACAAAAAAAGAATGAAAGAGTGGGAAAGATAGGAAAGGAGGAATAGAGAGAGAAGAGAATAAATAACAGGCAGGAAGCGACTCTGTGTGTGTGTGTGTGTGTGCATGTGTGTGTATTGGGGTGGAAAAACAGAAATGTAAACAGACATTCTCTCGTAAAGAAAATGCATGTGAGTGATCATGGCTGTTGGTCTAATCCCCCACTGCTACAACTACGCAAAAACAATTTCACTCAAGCTGTTTACTCATCCTCTCTCTCACACACACACACAATATGCTTACATATTTACTCATGATAAATGAAGATTGATAATAAAGCCTTGATTAAAGAAACAACATAGGAAATCTTCCTTGACTTACTCAGCCACACTTCTATCAAGAAAATCAAACCAAACAACTTAATTTCACCAAATACAAAAAAAGCAAAGGAGTTGGTCACTTCCTGTCACAGTGGCCTAATTTACTTCCCCCACAGGCTATTAACCTTGTTATCAACTAAATAGCCTGGCGTACAAATAGAGTGATATTGGTTAATCGTATATAAATGACCCATATTTGTGTGCGTGTGCATGCATGCTTGTGTGTGTGTGTGTGTGTGTGTGTGCATGCTCATGTTGACTGTAGATTGGAGGTGACGCAATCGCCTTTACTTTGGGCTGCAAGTCCCACATGTTCAGTGCACCCCCCCATCCCCCCGCCCTGCACACACACACACACACACACACATCTGAGTGATGCAACACACGTCTGCCTTACTGGAGCCAACGGACGCGTTCATCACTCTAGTCGTCTGTATGACATACCATCATACACTTACATTAGACCGCTGTATCAAACACGTCTCTCGGAGGAGCTCGTTATGCCTGCGAAACTCTTCCTCGTGCAGCATCTTCTTCTGCAGCAATTACCATTATCAAGGTCCTGGAGATGATGTGCGGTTCGATGGGAACTCTTAGAACTGAACATTCAGCAGAACGGGACCTCGGCTGGGAGGTTTGCTCTCTACATGTGATGTATTACCACATTCTCCGCCCGGCCAGAATAACGCCGTATGGCTTTGATGATACGTCCCAACTGATCTGTAAAGTACAAAGTTCCCATCATGCCGCTGAAATATTTGTATGAGCCTGGTACGACGGTTCAAGAACTTTCCGTGTCTCCGCATGACCACGGCGGAGAGGTTCCAGGATTAAAAATAATGTGAAAAGCACCTTCTCTGTACATCTCTGCAATTGTTTTGCCAGAGAAAATTGCTGGAAGGGTAGACACTTGTCTCTAAGCATGTCTTTCCCTACTCACATTTAGAAAAAGGATATAAAGGGGTGTAGATGTAGAGGACAGTGATGGTGGTGTCGTGTGTAAAGATGATAAAAAGGTGTAGATGTAGAGGACAGTGATGGAGGTGTCCATGTATAAAGGATATAAAGGGGTGTAGATGTAGAGGACCGGGATGGTGGTGTCGTGTATAAAGATGATAAAAAGGTGTAGATGTAGAGGACAGTGATGGAGGTGTCCATGTATAAAGGATATAAAGGGGTGTAGATGTAGAGGACCGGGATGGTGGTGTCATGTATAAAGATGATAAAAAGGTGTAGATGTAGAGGACAGTGATGGAGACGTCCATGCATAAAATATATAAAGGGGTGTAGATGTAGAGGACAGTGATGGAGGTGTCCATGTATGAAGGATATAAAGGGGTGTAGATGTAGAGGACAGTGATGGAGGTGTCCATGTATGAAGGATATAAAGGGGTGTAGATGTAGAGGACAGTGATGGTGGCGTCTGCATATAAAGGATATAAAGGGGTGTAGATGTAGAGGACAGTGATGGTGGTGTCCATGTATAAAGGATATAAAGGGGTATAGATGTAGAGGACAGTGATGGTGGTGTCCATGTATAAAGGATATAAAGGGGTGTGGATGTAGAGGACAGTGATGGGGCTGTGGGTTAATTGGAAGGTAACAGTGTTGTAGTAGAACATCTCATCCCAGTTTCTCACAAGTCTACCCAGAGAGTTTAGCTGGCTACTACTGGCTTCTCATGACTCGCCACATACTTTACTGGTCTAATTTGCTGAACCCAATACATGTCGACGATGTAATAAGAGGTGTTGGTGTCTTAGATGCCCTCATATGACATTGGTAAAACTGGGGATTGATTGTGACGTCCACTTTACCCCTGGACACAAATACATCATGATTTTCTCCCTCAATGTGGCCATGCAAGGCGGTGTAGTTTTTTTGTTGAATTTAAAACCAGTTTTAACACCCTAGGGAAATGCCAACATGTCTTCAGCATGAATAACTATGATTAAATGTTTACTATCTCTTTAATGCATGTCTCAAAATACCAGGATCTAACAAAAATCCAACGAGCACGACCAGACACAACAGTCTATAGATCTCAAAATCCCATCCTTTTTTTTATTACTTTACTTGATCAAGAAAACACAACAGCTCTCTAGCCATCCCTCTCCTGTCGTGAAGGGATGGAAAAGGGAAGGAAGGACTTCAATAAAAGTGTTACCATCTGAGAGCGATCTTGATAGGTGTGGTGAGGCAAGAGGTGAAGAGGTCAGCCGGGAGGTCGGGATTCATGGGCAGCAACTCGCTGGCCTCGCACGCAGCCAGCTGGATGCAGTTCTTCATGGAGGGAGGCAGGGGCATCTGGGCAAGTGGGTGGCTGGGGTTGATGGCTGCCACCTAGATGGACACACAATATGTCTATTTAACAACAGCAATGGCAAAATATTTCCCATCATTCCTACAACAGGCACAGTCCAAAGCATTATTTGCAACTGAAAAAAGAACAGTCTAAATGTGTTCTAAATACATTCTTCAACTGCAGGGCCTAATGGATGTGATCCTGGAATGGGCACAGAACCAAAACCATTTCCACCTCCACAGAAACTGCATGCAAAATACTACAAAAGGCAAATTAAATGTTGTAAAATATCACTTTTATATATATCAGAGGCCAGAAAAAGCAATAGAGAGTGAGAGAGGGGGAGAAAGACACACATTTGTTAAGTTTGTCCTTTGTTCTGTGCAAGGCACTTTGTGAGGGAACTGTTGAAAGCATTTTCTATAATAAAAACGACATGACATGATTCAACATTGCTAAGTCATATCATTGGTTTACAGATGGGTGGGATAGAGGGATAACAGACAGCTGGGCCAGGGAGAAAGCCAACTAATTTGTGTATAAGGAATTAGCACTGAGTGGGATCTCTCTCAACTCATCCTTGCTAGTCAAACCGGCTGTCGACACAAAGCCCAAGAATCTCAAGTTTGAGTCAGCAACGTCAACTTGGATGGCGACACAAGGTTAACCATCCTCCTGAGTGGGAGGAGTCCTCTTGATTGCTCATAAGCACAAATGTGAGAACAAGAAAGCTCCGGTAAATGATACCCGCTACGGCTGAAAACGATCCTGTGCATAAACACCAAAGAACAGTGGAGGTTGTGACTCATGGTCACTGAATGGGTCAAGAAAGTCAAGGAACTATTGCTGTTTTGGCCACTGGGGAAAGGAGTGACACTTGGAAATAAAGTGTATGAACTTTGTATGAAATTATGAATGAAGCTGGGAGGGAAACAGGGAGGGAACTAAGGAGGCAGCAGATACTATCAAGAAGAATTCTCCCACCTCAGTGAATGTTTCTAGTTTTGTACGCACCATCATTACTGTCTCCCTACCCTGCTGTATTGCTCCCAATCTCTCCTCTCCTAAATGTGTGAACCACAATAATCTAATAATCATTCCCACCACTGGTGGTGGTGAAATGTGCAACGAAGTACCTAATAATCTACAAAGCAAAACATCTAATGTTATCAAAAGTGTGACCACATATTGTCCAAAGCGTTGGGCATCAAATTTGTCAACAAGGCGTCTAATTCCAATTAACATTTCACCTGTTGGTAGCTTCTGAAGTTCTGCCTAGATTTGGTTTCATAAAAAGCCCTACTAATAAACGATCTGATTCTTGAACATAGTTTCGATATGACTGGGTTATGTGAAACAGGGCTGAAACCAAATGTTTTCCTTCCCTTAAATGAAGCTGCCCCACCCAACTATACGTATGTCCATGTAGCTCGGGCAAATAAACAAGGTCAGGATGTTGCCTTAATTCATAAATCTATTTTCAATCTGACTCCTACACTTGAATCTCAATTCCAGTCTTTAGAGGCTCTTGTTCTTGGTCCATCTCCCTCAGCCATGAATAGACTCGGCTCAGTCCAAATTGTGATGCTCAGTCAACCTCCTGGCTCTTACCCACTATTTCTTGGAGAATTTGTCTAAGGTCTTGTTACTCATGCTGATGAGAGTCTAATTCTTGATGATTTCAATATTCATCTGAATAAGGCTGCTGATCCTCTAAGTAAAGCCTTTCTGGCACCAGGCTTCTTTTTGGGTTTTTCTTCTTTGGGTTTTTCTTTTAGGGTTTTTCTTCTTCTGGGGCTAGGCTTCTTTTTGGGTTCTCTCAGTTTTTCAAGAGTTGACTCATTGCAGTGGTAACACCCTTGATTTGGCTTTAGCTGAAGGGATAGCTGTTTCTGATCTGAATGTCTTGCTAACACATCTGCTGTGTCAGATCATTTGCTCATCGAATCTGAAAGCATTATTGGCCTGTCCAGTTAATGTCAGCACAGATGTAATTGCCACTCGCCACTTTGGTCCCTCCACTGTAGCTACATTTGGCCAGCAGCAGCCTGAAGTGCTGGCTCCTTTCACTGCGAGACTGACTCTGTTGAAAATTTCACTAGTGACATAAATATGGCCCGCTCTAGTCTCCTCGATTCAGCTGCACCTCCCACTACCAGAGCAAGGTGACTACAGAGGCCTAAACTCTGGTTTAATGACGAGACACGTGCTCTTAAGCGGGCCTGGAGGAGACTGGAACTGTAAATGGTGAAAATCAAAATTGTACGTTTTTTTTACCTATCGTGGCATGAGTGTTTATCGAAATACAAGCATCTTTTATCTGCTGCAAAAGCAACGTATCTCTCTCATGTAATCAATATTAATAATCAAAACCCCAGACTTCTCTTTGACACTGTACCAAAACTTACTAAAAAGCAACCATCTATTAGCTACTCACCATTCACCGCCCATGAGTTTCTAGACTTTTTCTGCAATAGGATTGATGAGATCATAAACCAAATGAGTTCTTCAACTCCAGTTACTCCTGCAGATCCTGCCTTACCAACTTCATATCTATACAATGAGTCACTGACAGTCCCTGTTATTACAGCTTTTGAGACTATCTCTCTTGACACTTTGACTAAGCTTGCGTCAGCTTCTAAACCAATTACTTGCCCACTTGACCCCTTAGCAGCAAAACTTTTTAAAGACCTCTGGCCTTTCTTGGGACCTACAATGCTAGACATTGTTAATTTATCACTTACTACTGGCACTGTTCCCAGCAGTTTGAAGAGAGCTGTGGTTAAACCTCTACTTAAAAAACTGCACCTCGATCCCGGGTCTCTTGGTAACTATCGACTGGTCTCTAATCTTTCATTCTTTTCTAAAGTACTAGAGAGATTTGTGTATCAACAACTTTCGGCTCATAAAGAAGAAAACATCTATATGAACCTTTTCAATCGGCTTTCAGGGACTGTCACTCCACTGAAACTGCTCTGACCAGAGTGGTGAATGATCTTTTACTAGCTATGGAGTTTGATTCCACTTCTGTGCTTCTACAACTGGACCTCAGTGCAGCCTTTGACACCATTGACCACTGTATACTATCAGATTAAATTTGAATTTTTGTGTTTCTGGCTTAGCTCTCTCTTGGCATAAGTCCTACTTATCTGGAAGAACACATTGTGTCTGCTAAAGTAATGTTTTATCAAAATTCTCTGATGTTAAATATGCAAGGCTCAGCATTTTCGGTTTTTATTTTTCAAAGCCATCCAGCATGCCAAATTTCGCCACAAGAGGACACTGTTACATAACCTCACATGAACAAGAACAACTTTTGGATCCATGGAAACATAAAATCCGGGTGAAAAATCAGTTTAAAAATCTGGGTATTTTTCGGTGAAAATCGGTAAAAACCGAAAACATTGAGCCTTGTAAATACGCTAAAGGGCACAGTTCTTGGCCATCTATTTTTCTCTCTTTATATGTCACCTCTTGGCCAAATCATACGCAGTTATGGAATAAATTTCACTTGCTATACTGATAATACTCAGCTCTATGTGCCTATAAGGGCTGTTGATCATATGCAAATGACTAATTTAGATGCCTGCGTGGCTGCTGTGAAAAATTGGATGTCACTAAACTTTCTGCTTTTAAATTTGGATAAAACCGAGATGCTGGTCATTGGCCCTGCTTGACACAGACACGAATTTGATCAAGTAACAATAACAATCGACAACTCTGTGATTTCACAAAGTGTGGCAGCCAAAAATCTTGGTGTTACATTTGATCCCAGCCTTTCCTTTGATAAGCACATTAAAGAAATCACCAGGACTGCCTTTTTTCACTTATGTAACATAAACAAAATTCAGTCTTTCCTGTTCATGGCTGACACAGAGACTCTAATACATGCATTTGTTTCATCCAGACTTGATTACTGTAATGTTCTGTTTTCAGGTTTGACAAATCCTAGTACTAAAAGTCTTCAGATGGTTCAGATGGCTGCAGCTAGAATCCAAACTAAAATTGGAACTCCGCCCCCCTTTTCTCCCCAATTGTACCTGGCCAATAACCCCACTCTTCTGAGTCGTCTCGGTCGCTGTTCCAACCCCTCTGCCAATCCGGGGAGGGCTGCAGACTACCATTTCTCGCCCGATACATATGGAGTCGCCAGCCGCTTCTTTTCACCTGACAGTGAAGAGTTTCGCCAGGGGGACGTAGCACGTGGGAGGATCACACTATTCCCCCTAGTTCCCCCTCCCATCTAAACAGGTGCCCCGACCGACCAGAGGAGGCGCTAGTGCAGCAACTAGGACACATATCCACATTCGGCTTCCCACCTGCAGACACAGTAAATTGTGTCTGTAGGGACGCCTGCCTAAGCCGGAGGTAACATGGGGATTCAAACCAGCTATCCCTATGTTGGTAGGCAACGGAATAGACCGCCACGTCACCCGGAAGCCCCAAAATTATAAAATCTGACCATTACACCAATTCTTGCCTCCTTTCATTGGCTTCCTATCCATGTTAGATCATAATTGAAGATGCTTCTGCTGACTTATAAAATCCTAAATGGCTTGCCCCATCTTACCCGTCTGATCTCCTTAACACTAGAACAACTGGGATTTCACTCCTACCTAAAAGGACCATGGCCCATCAAAATGACGGCCGGCTTTTAAACTCTATATTCTGTCAAGATAAATACCTAATTGAGATATTAATTCATTGCATATGTTAGTATGTCTGTTAGGAAATGACTGACACCAAAATTAACAATTTAACAACTATAATACTATTTTTAAACAATTTAAACTTCAGAGACACATGGTCGAACTTGAATAGCAAAATTGAAAAAGTGAAAATATTACCTGAAAAATGAGACAGAAAACAAATATTGCTAGTCTAACAAACGTAACAAGGCCTATACAACGTGAAATGTAAAAAAAGAACTGAAATTAAACATTGAAACAGTCCCAAACAACGACTGGGACTTAAAAACTAATAGAACGACCATGGGCAGTCAAAATGACCGCCACAGTTTTTAAACTTTATATTCTGTCAAGATAAATACCCAATTGAGATATTAATACATTGCATATGTTAGCATGTCTGTTAAGAAACGACTGAAATAAAAATTAACATTTTAACAACTTTAATACTATTTTTCAAACAATTTAAAATGGCTGCTGTCCAACGCCTGTAAATACTGCAACACCTTGGTGGTAGTCATGGTGCGTCTGTAACAATGTCTGTAACCAGACATGTTGGACATAATCAAAAATAAAGTTTAGACTATTTCTCTGCACTGGAGAACGCTAGTGTGTTTCTAGGACAGAGCAACGAACTTCACAAAGGAAATGATGCGACCAAAACACGTTGTCAACAGTGACATGATGCGCACAATCACACGCAAACTACGAGCGGTTGCGTGGCTTGGGTCCTGGGCTATTCTGGGTGCGTTTGGACACTGCTTGGCATCCTCATCATCATATTTTTCATCTATTTTATAATTCCATTATAGTTGTTATCCTCTTTCAATGTTGTATTATGTAAATTGTGTAAACACAACATCCATTGCATGTTGTCCATCTTGGGGGAGAGGTCCCTCCTCTGTTGCTATCCCTGAGGTTTCTTCCTCTTTTTTCTCCCTGTTAAAGGGTTTTTTTAGGGAGTTGTTTCTTATCTGATACGAGGGTCTAACAGGATGTTGCTGTAAAGCCCCTTGAGGCAAATTTGTAATTTGTGATATTGGGCTTTACAAATAAAACTGTCTTGACTACCAAAAAGCCAGACATTATTCATCCTTGAGTAAGGGAAAGACTGAAGCTTTCTACTCAGGCTTGGGAAACACAAATCCACACCAACTGCCCCCCCCCCACACACACCGCACAATAATCCACACATGTCGCAATATCACCACAGTCTGTTGCTTCTGTGTCAGAGGTAACATTACCTGTGTCACTTTCCACATTTACTGTTGTTACAAAATGCACAAAACACTTTTTTTGTAGTTTGTATATTATGCTGTGTGTGCAGCTCTGCAGATTTGTCATCCTGTAATGACTCCCCCCTTAGCCTCCTTTTGGACAAAGACATATCTGTCTATATTTCATTTGATCACCGATGTACGTTCCCTCCCAAAGCAACAGTCTGGGCAGGGCCAGACAAGTTGTCAACGCACCAAAAAAAAAAAAAAAAAAAAAAAAGTACCACTTTTGTGCTGGGACTCTCCCAAGTGTGCAATTCATAACATATTGAACTAGATGGTAGCACTGAACCTGGTCTTACTCCAGGCAATATTTTTGTCTTTATGAGTTCTCTTGTTTAAACCAAGAGGGACTGGAATAAAGTGGTGTGTCAGGGTGAGGGGTGGACGTATATAAACCATTGTGAAAAACTGCGGTAAACAAAAGTTCTCAAGTGTATGCTAAAGTCAGCTCATATGAAATTCTCATGAACTGGGACAGCTAAATGTTGTGGCGAAAAATGGTTATGGAGATTTCCATATGACACATTTCAGAAGAAAGTTTACATTTGGAGGTGAACAGAGCCTGCAGGTGTGAGCAAGTCCATCTTGTATCTAGACAGCGTTATTGTTTATGTCCTTTTTGATTTATAATGTTAACTATTTCACCTGGTGTTTTTCAAAATATCCTTCCTTCATCTGTACCCTGTATGTGAGATTTGCCATCACTAGGATATCGTCTATGATAGTCAGCCATTGTTTGTGGTTTGGTGCATCCGTCCTGAGCCAGTTCTTTGTGATTGCCTTCTTTCCAGCAGCAAGGAGGATCTTGATGAAGTATTGGTCTCCTTTATGCACGGTTCTTTCCATGTAGAGAACAAGAGAGGATCGGAGGATTTTTTTTAACCCAAAACTTCACACAGAACAGAATGTACACCATCCCAGAAAGATTGTATTTTCATGGAACTCCAAAAAATGTGTGTGGGGTTTGGTTCCATGTGGTTACATAGTCTCCAGCATGGTTGTTGAATATTTATTTGTTTATTTTTAATTTTGGGTGTGATAGAATACCGAATTTGGTTCTTCCAAATAAATTATCTCCATCTCTGTGATTGTGTCATGTTTCTGATGTATTTTCCACAGATCATACCACATTTTTTTCTGGGATGTCTACATTCAGTTATTTTTCCTATTTAGCTTTTACATATAATATTAAGTCCTTTTCTAGATTCCATCAAACAACAGTGCAAGATTGACACAGCCCCGGGTGTAGCCTTATTGTATGCTTGTACTAATACCTTAATGACTGGGCATATTTTATCCTCATTTTTCTTGATTTTTTTTTTTGGTTATAATAATCCCTCATTTGTAGAAATGTAAATAAATCCTGATTACTTAGTTGATATGCGGTTTGTTTGTTTTTTAATTCTTAAAAGCTTCTCATTTCTCCCTTTTGAGTTACCTTGCATATGGCTGTTATACCCATTCCTGTCCATTGTTTGAATCTGGTATCAGTTCTTCCTGGTTTGAATTCATCATCATATGCTATCTATCTTAACAAACCAAGTTCATTTCCCAGTTTAAATTGCCAATGGAATAACATGTTTCTAGAGTAAATGATGTTACTGGATCTAGCTCTACCTCATCTTTTATACGGGCAGGGATCATTCTTTCCCCTATTGTTTGGATCAGGAATTTAGATGTAGCCATTTCAATGTCTTTCCATCGGGCTACATAATCTGTGCAACAGTGAATAGGTGGGTGCGCAGTTGCGCTATGTGGAAGTATTCCTTCAGGTTCAGAAGTGCCCTTCCTCCTTTATCTTTAGCTAACTGAAGAGTGGTATAACATACTCTAGGCCTTTTACCTTCCCCTATAAATCTTGAAATGAGCTTATTCCATTTAAGAAATTGGACTTGTGGAAAATTCACAGGTAGGGATTGGAACAATTATAGCAGACACGATAAAATGTTAATTTTCATCACATTTATCCTGTCATATAATCCCAATGGATAAGTGGACCATCTGTCAATATCTTTCCTTAAGCTGACATCAATATGTTCATAGTTACATTTATATAGTTTTGTTAGGTTTTTAGGTATTTTCACTCCCTAGTAATTAAGTGATTTTGCTTTCCACTTTATTTTAAATTCTTTAAGTTTTTGGTTTGATGAGCAGTTAAACATGAGAACCTGAGTTTTAAATCTATTTACTTTATAAACTGAATATGAGCCGAATTGTTCCAAAATTTTCATTAGGTGCATAAAGGTGTTAACGGGGTCATTCAGGTGGATCACAATGTCATCTGCAAAGAGGCTTATTACGTGATTACGACTGCTGATTTCTATTCCTGTAATTGAAGTGTCCCGTCTGATCATTTGGGCCAATGGTTCAATGTATAGTGCGAATAAAGTTGCACTAAGGCAGCAGCCTTGTCTGGTTCCTCTCTCTAATGTGAATCTTTCTGAGAGAGAGTCAGCTGTGGGTTTGTTATAAATAGACTTAATGCAATTAATTGATTTTCTGTTAAAGCAACATTTTTTCCAATGTTAAGTATAAAAATTCCCAATTGACCCTGTCAAATGACTTTTCCGCGTCTAGGCTAATCAATGCTGGTGGTAACTTATTTCTATGTTTCTATGTATGATTTGTAGCGTTCTTCATTGTCATGTGGTTGTCTACCCATAACAAAGCCAGTCTGGTCTTCGCCTATTAAGTCCAGTACAAATGATTTGAACCTGCTCGATATAATAGGGGTGTAGAGTTTGTAATCAACATTTAAAATCGATATTGGCCTATAGGTTCTCGCAAAACTCCTTGTCCTTTAGTGGTTTGGGTAGTACTGTGAGTATTGTTTCCTTCTATGAGGGCGCAGTAGTATCTTTGGTCATAATTCAGTTAAAAGTAGTGTGGAGTAGAGGTACCAGTTCTTTTTCAAACTTCTTGCACCACTCCAATGGATATGCATCACTACCTGGTGCCTTGTTTGTTTTCAGTTTTCTTATTGCTTTCTGGATTTCATCTATAGTTATCTATCTCTGTTGTTATGCACTCATTTTATTCTGCACCTATAGAGGGTAGGCCCAGGGAGTCAAGAAATGCTTTAGTATCACTTTGATTAAGGGCCGATGATTGGGTATAGAGTTCTTTGTAGTAGTCTCTAAAAATGCTTTCAATTTCATATTTAACCTGATTAGTTTTTTGGGTCGTGCATCTTATGGATCTTGGTTTTTGTCTGTTTCCGTAATCGTCTCACCCATAATTTGGTGGCTTTAAGGCCTGATTCCTAGTAATTTTGTTTTAAATATCTTGCTTTTATCTCTGTTTCCTGTTGGAGTAAATCATACATTTTCTTTCTCACCTCTTTAATTTGTTGCTGTGTCTTTCGGTCAGTTTTTCTTTTATATTTTTGTTCCAATTGTCTTAGTTCAGTTAAGAGCATTATATTGTTTCATTTTTGAGGTTGCTTGTAATTGCAATCAGTTTTCCTCTTATGAACATCTTTAATGCATCGCATACTATAGCTGGGTATGTCTCATCATTACTATTTTCCTCCAGATCATTAAGATTTCTTTGTATAATAAATACAGTGAAAGAAGTGTATCATTGCATTTGGTTGTTCCCCCCCCCCCCAAAACATTCAAATGTTACAGAATGGCTTATAAAACTAAGCTCTGAAACTGCATCATTATGAAATCCCCTTTGAAAAACTACTGTAGGTTTATGCATTGCTACCCTGTTTCTGTATACCCCCCCCCATCACCGCTCTCTGATAGTCCAATAACTCATTAGTTGACTCCATAATGAGTAGACTGGATTATGCTGAGAAAGGAGAGAAAGGCGAAACTGAGACTCAGATCTCTGTGTGAAACGTTACCTATGTACAGTGTGCTACATAGTAAGGAATTAGGCACATACATGAAGTAATCATTTTTTTAAGGTTGTAGCCCTTCAGAGAGAAAAACTCAACGGGGGGCAGTGCAATAACATGTCTCTATGTGAAATGGGCATATCTCACCACCGAGGAAGAGCGGCGCTCGCAGTTTTGCGAGTGTGCCATCATGTACATGTGTATGCATCTGCGGCGATCTACCGCTCCTGCATTCCACCTTGCCCAGTCTGATGGGAAACATGTACACACAGATGCTCGCATGCGTACAACCCCAACAAACAAAATGGTGTAGCTCTAAGCCCGCTCTCACCAATGTGTGGTTATGTCAGCGCTGGAACAGTGCCGTCTTCTGTAATGAAATTTGTAGGATATTTGTGCAACAGTGCGTTAATCCTTATTGTAAATATGACACCAATGCCAGCAGGCTCTTTAATGCCAAGCATCTACTGTAATTATCACATTAGCATATTGTAATTTCACAAATTACCATGAAACTCACCGTGACAGCTTTCTCTTCCCTCCCCTACTGAGGATACCATTCAGGAGTTTAATTGCAAAGAATTCATTTTTTTTGTTTTTGTTTTAGACTGACACTAATTCATAAGACTAATCCCACAGGGAGAATTTCAGATCCTTGAGTACACACAATATTACAGAATAACGGTCATGGGCCTGCACATGCAAACAGACACATATCAGGGCAGCTACTAAACTGCAATTCTAGTACACCAATAAGCTCTATCACTATATATCAATCATTCATTAATTTAAAGAGGGAGCTGGGCGTCCAGGTAGTGTAGCGGTCTATTCCATTGCCTACCAACACAGGGATCACCGGTCCGAATCCCTGTGTTACCTCCGGCTCGGTCAGGCGTCCCTACAGACACAATTGGCCATGTGTGAGGGTGGGAAGTCGGATGTGGGTATGTGTCCTGGTCGCTGCACTATCGCCTCCTCTGGTCGGTCAGGGCGCTTGTTTGGGGGGGAGGGGGAACTGGGGAGAATAGCGTGATCCTCCCACGCGCAACGTCCCGCTGGCGAAACTCTTCACTGTCAGGTGAAAAAGCGGCTGGCGACTCCACATGAATCGGAGGAGGCATGTGGTAGTCTGCAGCCCCCCCCCCCCCCCCCGAATCGGCAGAGGGGGTGGAGCAGTGACTGGGGCAGCTCGGAAGAGTGAGATAATTGGCGAGGTACAACTGACAATTGGGGGAAAAAAAGGCTGGAAACCCCCCCCCACACCCCCCCAAAAAAATTAGAGGGCGCTGATAGCGTCTTAATAAGTGAATACTGGAAACAGTGTCTAAGCAAATATCTATAACACAACACATGCGTGTGCACATACATGTTTAGTACGCCCTCGGTGTGCATGTAGCAATAAGTTGGTTGGAAGCGTTCTCTTCCTTTGGATGATGGACAACACAAATACAAAGACACACACAGACTTCTAGTTTACCCTATTTTTGCTTGCTGCAGCACTTTAGTCTAGAAACTTCCCCTCCTCTTCATGATGGACACACACATAAACAGACACATCTCCTTCCACCCCACAGCTAATGCAGTGAGCGTCTTTGCTGACAGTGCGCAGGAAGTGATAAGATATTTAAAAGGAAGCAGGTGGCCCCATAATTGAGCACTTAGACCAGGCGCCCACACACAGCACAGACTGAATGGAGGTTTTCAAGAATGCAAGGTTGCGTGGTAAAAGTGGGCACCCCCCTCCCATTCCTTCCACCGTTTCTCACTGGTGCAGGTATGTGTGTCCAGGCATGCAAACTGGTTAGGGGTGAAAAAGGTGAGAATGATGCATGAGCAAAGAGAAACACAGACCTGCTTGGGGGGGGGGGGTCCAGGGGTCTGCTCCACCAGAGATTTTTTTAAAATAAGCTACTAAGTGCTCATTTCTGATGTCTTTTAGGATCACAAGCAAACAGAATTACAAGATTGAGCAACAACAAAAAAAAAGTATTAATGCTCACATCTACAAAGAAAATTAAAGGCAACCCCACCAGGAAACATCATTGTCAAAATGACTACTCTCCACATCCACTCTGTGCCAGAAACCATGTTAAACTGTGAAAAGAAATACTACAAATGTGAATATGAAAGAGTATCCTATGCTTTAGGACTGGTGAGGGGGGACAGGGCTAGAGGGCTCTGTCCTTATTCTTCTTGGCCTGGACCAGTGTCTACAGGGCCTGCTTTTGCTGTTTTGCTCTCCTCAGCCTTACCGTATGCCTCGGCCTCACCCCAGGCCTCAGCCTTGCCCTCTTCCACTCTTCAGCCGTCTGCCTTTTGCTCACCTGAGCACAGCCAGATGGTTGACAGCAACACTTGCTCCGCTGCCATCGCTTTTCTAGCAGACTCTGCTGCCGCTGGCGTTTGTCAGTGGTTGCTGCTGACCAGATGTTCTTACAGAGAGTGCGGTCTATTACAGAGCCCCTCGGTTTTCCTCAATCGCGCGCTTGTTTTACTAGACCATGTCTTTATGCATGCTCAATAATCCAGGTAAGAAAATCACAGAAAGTTGAATCAGTTTATCTGGACAAAACGTTTATGAGAGAGAACCGTTTCACCACTCATCTAAGTGACCTCGCCGGACTAAAATGACTGCAGGTATCCCCGCCCTTGTAAACCGCATTCGCACGAGGTGGTTTTTCAGACGATTCGACAAAGCAATATTTCGCAAAATTGAACTCAAAACACGTTTTTCATATTTAAGTTAACGTAGCCTGACCTAAAGGGGGGCTGCTTGTTGTTCCGACAGCCCACTAGTTTGGAACATCAATTGTCCAAAAAATTTCATATTGAACGAAAAACCCTTTTGTCCAACAGCCTGTTATCCCGCAAACAAAAGTCAATTTCTCCGAAGGCCCACTGTTCAGAAAATACACTACCAGGAGTCTTTTGCCCTTAATATCTTTGTGTATTTTGACATGCAAACGTGAAGATACCGTTTAATTTGCATGAAAACGAGGTGTAACATTAAAAGCACTTGTGAGAATGTCGTCTCTACCTCATCAGAAATATCAGGTTGTATTTATCTCTGGCCAGTTCAGTTCAATGATTCGCAATGGAAAGTGTATTTTCGTAGCAGTGGGCATTTTCCGGATAACGGGCTGTAGAAAAAATGGGCTTTCGGTCCAATGGGACATTTTTTGGACTATTGTGGTTGTGGAATAATGGGCTGTCGGACATGGCATGGCACCGTATAACGAGCAATGGCTATGAGTTTCTTGGTTGGAACTGGCTCCCTGGACATGATACAGCAGGCACCACAAGGAGGCCTATTGCTTTGCATCTCATCAAATGTTAAGTGGGTCATTCTGAAGTTGTGGATCCACAGGACCTCTGTAAAATCACTGCGGAAAATAACCTCCCATAAATCCCTGATACGTGGCCGCTGCCAGGTAAAAGGGATTTGCCTTTCCGTCACTGCATGTATCACACGCCCTCTCCACCTTCGGTCAAAACCTACCACGGCTATTGTGGTACATGCAATCGAAATAACCATGCCAACACTTATCAGGTCTTGGAGATTATTGCAAGAGGAGAAAACCCAGCTATTTTGTGCAAAACTGTAATGGAAACTCACCGGGAGGGAGGGAGGAAGGGAGAGAGAGAGAGAGAGATTGGAGTCTCCCTGTATGGGTTGTCTCCTGCATGTTTAATGATCCTCTGGAAGTTATTCCCCCTCCTGTTCTCAATTTCTCCACAACCCCCCCCCCCGTTATTTACTTCCTACAAGAGTAGGAGCGATGGCTTAGCACTCGGGTGTGGAATTGATACATTACTTATTATGGACGTTAAGTAACTTCCCCGATATCTAACAGGGATGTACTAAAAATGAACACACTGTAAATACACAGTAACTTTACCGTGGCAAAAATGTTGCAAATTAAGGCATTAGCTGCTAGGCTATGCCAGTTTTGACACTGCAAAACTTGTTAGTGTCCATGATGATGTGAAACTGAATTCATAAGACAAAATGTTAACATTTATTCAAGGAAGCAGGACTTAAAAGAAATTTAGCAAGCTGTCAACTCTTAGGCGTCCCTGGCAGTACAGAGCTCTCAATTGATGCCACTATTTTTGCCTAACTGCAGTAGTAACCCCTATCTAATGGAAACATTATTGTGCCTAAAATATTTGCCTAACCCCCCCATCCTAGATTAGATAAATGTACCAGCAGAACAGCCAGGGCAGGAGCTCGACTCACTAGCAAACTGGCCCATTCAAATTTTAAAATAAAACGGTGAAACATAAGACACTTTTGTGTAGCCAGACATACAACAATATCTTTGCACTTAGCATTGACCCCATAGCTAGGCAGTTGGTAGCCTAATGTTAAATCTTAGCAATAAAGTCAACCAACATTCAGCTGTCTGATGTTGTGTTAGGCAGAGGCAGAGGTAAAACAGCCAGGGATGGGCAACTATGGGTCATGGCAAGTCAGGACTACAGGTTTTCATTCAATCCAAAAACTATACGAAGTGATTTCAGTGATTAGTTCCTCCACTGTGGTTGAAGGTGAGCTAACCAGTGGACCCACCTGCTGTAAAGTCTGGTTGGAATGAAAACCTGCAGACTCTTGGCCCTCCATGGGACATTGTTCCCACACTGTAATCTAGCTACGTTCACTACAGGGAGTGTGTTTTAGGGAGAAGGGGGAGGGGGGCGTGTGTGCGTGCGTGTGTCTGAAAGAGAACGGCGGTTACACCGTCTTCTGGAAAGGAAAAGCAACTGAAGAGCCGAGGATCGACGGTGTGGGCTTTGCCATCAAAAACAGCCTCATTTGCCACCTTGCTGAGCTTCCTTTGGGCATCAATGAACACCTGATACAAAACACCAAAGCTTCACTGTCACCAGTGCATAGGCTCCAACACTTGACTCACAAGACGAAGTAAAGGAGACACACCTTCTATGCCGACCTGGATAATGTTCTCACCAAATTCCCCAAGGAGGATAAGCTAATCCTGCTTGGAGATTTTAATGCCAGAGTGGGGCGAAATTACAAATTCTGTACTTTAAATATGTGAATACATATTTAAAAAAGAAGGAGGAACACAGGCTGATGTATAAGAGTGGAGGAAAGTGCACACAGGTGTACTATATCTTATGTAGGAGGAGTGATCTGAAAGGGATTGGAGACTGCAAGGTGGTGACAGGGGAGAACGTAGCTAGGCAGCATTGAATGGTGATATGTAGGATGACTTTGGAGACCAAGAAGAGGAAGAGAGTGAAGGCAGAGCCAATTATCAAATGGTGGAAGCTGAAGAAGGAAGACTGTTGTGTGGAGTTCAGGGAGGCATTAAGACAGGCACTGGGTGGTAGTGAAGAGTTATCATATGGCTGGGCAGGCACTGCAGATATAGTGAGGGAGACAGCTAGGAAGGTAATTGGTGTGTCATCAGGACAGAGGAAGGAAGACAAGGAGACCTAGTGGTGGAATGAGGAAAGACAGCAAAGTATACAGAGAAAGAGGTTGGCAAAGAAGAAGTGGGATAGTCAGAGAGATGACGAAAGTAGACAGGAGAACAATGAGATGCAGTGTAAAGTGAAGAGAGAGGTGGCAAAAGCAAAGGAAAAGGCGTATGCTGAGTTGCATGAGAGGTTAGACACTAAGGAGGAAGAAAAGGACTTGTACCGATTGGCTAGACAGAGGTACCGAGCTGGGAAGGATGTGGAGCAGATTAGGGCCATCAAGGATATAGATGAAAATGTGCTGACAAGTGAGGAGAGTGTGTTGAGAATGTGGAAGGATACTTTGAGGGGCTGATGAATGAAGAAAATGAGAGAGAGAGAGAGAGAGAGAGAGAGAGAGAGAGAGAGAGAGAGAGAGAGAGAGAGAGAGAGAGAGAGAGAGAGAGAGAGAGACAGAGGGAAAGAAGGTTGGATGATGTGGGGATAGTGAATCAGGAAGGAGGGAATGGGGGCAGCTATGAAGAGGATGATGAGTGGAAAGGCAGTTGGTCCAGATGACATACCTGTGGAGGCATGGAGGTGTTTAGGAGAGATGGCAGTGGAGTTTTAAATTAGATTGTTTAACATAATGTTGGAAAGCAAGAGGATGCCTGAGGAGTGGAGAAGAAGCATACTGGTACCAATTTTCAAGAACAAGGGCGATGTGCAGAACTGTAGCAACTACAGAGGTATAAAGTTGATCAGCCACAGCATGAAGATATAATAGAAACTAGGTTAAGAGAGGAGAGGTGACGGTTAGCAAGCAGCAGTATGGATTCATGCCACAAAAGAGCACCACAGATGTGATGTTTGCTTTGAGAATGTTGACTGAGAAGTATAGAGAAGGCAGAAGTGGTAGAGAAGTATGTAGGAGTGGTGCAGAACATGTATGAGGACAGTGTGACAGTGGTGAGGTGTGCAGTTTCAATGATGGATGGGTTCAAGGCAGAGTTGGGATTATATCAAGGATCAGCTCTGAGCCCGTTCTTGTTTACAATGGTGATAGATTAATGGACAGATAAGGCAGGAGTCTCCATGGACTATGAAGTTTGCGGATGACATTGTGATCTGTAGTGAGAGTAGGGTGCAGGGTGAGGAGAGCCTGGAAGGGTGGAGGTATGCACTGGAGAGAAGAGGAATGAAAGTCAGTAGGAGCAAGAAGGAATACATATGTGTGAATGAGAGGGAGGACAGTGGAATGGTGAGGACACAAGGAGTAGAGGTGAGTCAGGTGACAAAGGCATACGAGTTTAAATACTTGGGGTCGACTGTCCAAAGTAACAGAGTGCAGAAGGGAGGTGAAGAAGAGAGTGCAGGCAGGGTGGAATGGGTGGAGAAGAGTGTCAGGAGTGATTTGCGACAGAAGGGTACCAGCAAAAGTTAAAGGGGAGGTTTACAAGATGGTTGTGAGACCAGCTATGTTCTATGGTTTGGAGACAGTGGCACTGATGAAAAGACAGGAGGTGGAGCTGGAGGTGGCAGAGTTGAAGATGCTAAGATTTTCGTTGGTAGTGACGAAGAAGGACAGGATTAGCAACGAGTATATCAGAGGGACGACTCAGGTTGGACGGTTTGGAGACAAAGCACGAGAGGCAAGATTGAGATGGTTTGTACATGTGTGGAGAAGGATTGGGAGAAGGATGCTGAAGATGGAGCTGCCAGCCAAGAGGAAAAGAGGAAGTTTATGGATGTGGTGAGGGAGGACATGCAGGTGGCTAGCATGAGAGAGGAAGATGCATAGGACAGGAAGAGATGGAAATGGATGAGCCGCTGTGGCGACCCCTAACGGGAGCAACGAAAGTTGTAGTAGTAGTAGTAGTAGTAGTAGTAGATTGTTGTGGCAACAATTGATTATTTATTTATATATCTTCTTGAAATTCAACTATCGGCCAACTTCTGAATAAAATCAAACTTAGACTTGATCCTTACCCCATCTGTTCTTCACCCCTTGCCCAACTCTGCTATGACCTCTCACTATACATCCTTGCTTTTGATCCATGTCATTGTTGAACGGTTTAAATGTTACTAATGGGCCTTGGCTGCTCCTCTTTTCTGTCTCTCATTCTGTCCCATGCACAACCTGTGACCCCTTTCGCTCTAAGAGGAAATGCTGTGGGGATGAAAGATATTCGTTTAGTTGCTACCTTCACCTCAGCTTACTGGGTAACACATCATTCAAAGCGTTCCCTTTTCTCTTCCTGCCTGTCCACCACCCTTATCTCTCTGCCGGCTGTATATATTTGGTACCTTCCTTGTCCTTCTTATTGCTCACATTCCTCTCTAAACACGCATTCCCTTTACTTTTTCTCTCCATTATTCAATTCAATCTAAATATTTGTGCGAAAAGCCACAAGAAATTTGAACATAATTGACAACACATTTTGCATTTGCAAGGAATTCCCATGATGTGTCATATAGCTAGTGGTGAGAGAGACAGAAAGTGACTGACGGAGAAACAGAGTGAGAGAGAGAATGAATGAAGGAGGTTTGTATAGAAGGTGTCTAGACAAACCCAAACCAAAGCCCCATCATTTATATATTTTGAGCCAGCTTCCCATTTCAGTGGACGGATCTCTATTTGGGTCCTTCATACAAGAGGTTTGAACTGGGCATTAAGATGCGCGTCATTTGGTCTCCAGGCTGGATTTCCTGAGTGCTACAATAAGTGTGTGAGCGTGAAATTGTGTGAACAGAAAAATAATAATGAATGAGAATAAGCATGTGCTCGTCATTATGTGTATATAACTATGTTCATATGCACACGTCTGGGCGAAATGTGAGGAATATCGCTCATCCCTAATATGTGTGTGTGTGTGTGTGTGTGTGTGCGCACACACACACACACACACACACACACACACACACACACACACACATAGCTTGTGCCTGTCTCATCTAACCCTGTCTACTTTGTGGAGTTGTGTATCAGCACTGTATGTGCATTTTAAACTCAAGCAACCCTTGCAGCTGCACCTATGAATATGTGCGTTGTGTGTGTAATCACTTGCATACTAATGCAAGTGATGATCACAACTGATCACACAATGTATGCAATGTGATGTATCGCAGATGCAATGCATCAGTGTATTTTATTTCATGAAAGTTGTGATAGTAAGTTTGATTCAATGATAGAAGGTTGTCTATATTAGTGTTTGTGTTCAGGGTTGTGTGTGTGTGTGTGTGTGTGTGTGTGTGTGTGTGTGTGTGTGTGTGTGTGTGTGTGTGTGTGTGAGACTGTTGGGTCACTCACCTCCAGCTCCTGCTCCCTCTGCAGGGCGAACTGTTTGAAGGACTTGACGATGATGCCTGCATTGGAGCAGTCGTACACAAAGATGGAGGGGCTTCCCATCCATGTCTGCAGGTCGTATATCGACAAAGGGATGTACTGGGTGTAGTTCTACGGTGAAAGAAACAGAGAGAGAGGGAGGGAGGGGAATCAAGTGAAGTCAGTCAAATCAAATTTATTTGTATAGCCCTACATCACGGTCGAGTTTCAGAGTACTTTACAATCTCATCACATCCTCCAACAGATGTAGAAAGAAAGAGAGAGGGAGGGGGAGAGAATGGGGTGAGGGATAGTAAGATAGTCGAGAAACAGAGACCGAAAGTAGGGAGAAGAAGGTTTAGCTTTTGTTGGTGAAGGTACGATCAGCAAAATGTTGACATTATAATCACAAAAAAAAAAAAGACCATCAGCTATCTGCGGGGTGGGGGGTAAGGAAGGATCCATACCAATTGCAAAATGATGGATTTTAGGGGGTGTAAAAAATATCGATACACTCGAGTATCACGGTATTATCTTTTGTGATACTGTATCGATTCTCAAAATCAACCGTTTACATGTAAAGGTTCGTGACAAATATTTTGTGTTGCGTGTAACCCCATGACCACTACATAACAGTGTTGTAATCTATCTTCAGCCGTTTGACTCTTTCACTCCAATCCAACAATGTAAACTGAGACAGGAAGTAGCATGACCACAAAGAACACCGGCCTACAAAATCGCCTTTCTTACAGTATCACAATATATTGCGATATATCGAACCGTAACTCGTTTCGTGATACGTATCATATCACCAGATTCTCGCCAACACACAGCCCTAGTGGATTTGACAAGTATTAAGATTTCTGGCTTTCAAGACGAGTTCCAGCCGGGAAAGTTTATTTTGGTAAACAAACCAGTGAGGGAACCCCGCCATTAAAAGCTAACGTCCTCCCACTCATTCATCTCGCTGCTTGTTTCAACTTTCCCAATGGAAGGAACCAGCTTTGCAACACAATTCGAAAGAATCCAAAAAGCCTTTTCATCCTGCAAAGAAATGTCCCATGATAAATGCAGTGCCAGAATGAGAATAAATATAGGTATTCCTTGTGAGAGGGGGCAAAAACTTTACCACTATAAGGGCATAAAACTGATGCCAAGCTGGTCATGATACTGTTGAACAGGTTTGTTCATCACATTGTCATTCAATGTAAAGCCCTCTGTGATAAGTTAAAAATATTTTACAGTGTTTTATTACATGGTTAGTTATAAATATTGTAGTGTATCACAACATAATTACCTCGTCACCTGACATTTCTGTGGGACCTCTGCGTTAGGTAGCTTGAGAAATTGTGAGATGTTATTATGGACCACCATCATTAAAGGGGGTCGTCGCATGGGGCAGCGGGGTTGTGACAGACGTTTGTATAAGAAGAGAATAAATTTACAGATGATGTTGCAATTCCAACTTGTCGTCGACAGTGGTCACTAGAGAAAAATTCTACTGATTGTACCTTTGTTTTATTTAAACAAAAGCTCAAACTTAATTGTCATATGTATTTAGGATACAATGAAATTCTTGTGCTCTGCCTCTCTGTCTTAACACAAGGGACACAAGGACAAAGAACACAAGGACAGCCCCCCCCCTCAAAAAAACAGACTATGTATACAGTGAATTCATACATTATATACACAATATAGAAAAGTACAAGATAAACAATAATGTAAGGTGCATATGGGTGTGTCAGCAGTTCAGCAACCTGACCGCTTGTGGAAAGAACCTACTACTGAGACAGGTGGCGTGTGATTTGACGCTCCGGTAATGTTTTTTAGATGGAAGGAGAGAGGAGAGAACAGAACATGAGCGGGGTGGCTGGTGCTCTTAATGATGTTTTGGGCTTTCCTTTTGTAGCAAGTGGTGTAAATATTATGACGGTGTGGTACTTCCATGCCAGTTATTTTTGATTCTGTCTTTAGTCTTTTGCAACAGTCTGCAGTCCTGAGCAGTCAGGTTGCCAAACCACACTGTGATACAGCCTGTCAACACACGCTCCATGGTACTGCCACAAAAGTTCATAAGAGTTGTGGTACTCATACCAAAACGCTTAAGACACCCCAGAAAATACAGTCTCTGCTGTGACTTCTTCAGGATGCAGTTGGTGTTGAGACCATGTGAGGGTGACTGTGATGTGTAAACAGAGAAATCTAAAATTGTCAACAATTTCAACAGATGACCTACTGATGGAAATAGGAATGTGATTTCCTTTGAGCTTTCTAAAGTCAACAATGATTCACCGCTTCCGGTGTGGGAAGATGGCGGCGCAAACTCATGTTTGCGGCGGCCTCACCCAGTACTGTTCGTGCAGTGTTTTTGTCCACGTCGGTGACTAAGTTTGTTTCTTTATTTGATGGCTGGGAGAGAGCTGTTGCTGGATCGGCTGGGAGAGCTTGGTCTGCTGCGTCCTGTGAGCCCAGGGACCACGGCTCTACCCGGAGCTGTGCACGAAGAGGAAACACCGCGGGCGGTCTGACA
Source organism: Lampris incognitus (assembly GCF_029633865.1). Classification (NCBI taxonomy): domain Eukaryota; kingdom Metazoa; phylum Chordata; class Actinopteri; order Lampriformes; family Lampridae; genus Lampris; species Lampris incognitus. Next base: position 54,785,710 of record NC_079215.1, on the reverse strand, counting down.
GGATGCAGAAGCAGGGCAGGCTAAGCTAACTGCTAGCCCATGTAGACCGGCAGTTCCGATAACACCAAGGGTTGTCTAGCGGCGGCCTCGCCTAGGATTGACTGTGTTTTTGGTGTCATTGTGTGGAGTGCGGGGAGGTTTGTCAAGGGTGTCTGGCTGGGAGAGCTGGCATTGGATTGGCCGGGGGAGCCTGGTCTGCTGTATCCAGTGGGCCCAAGGACTATGGCCCTGACCGGAGCTGCGGCCGAAGAGGAAGCACCGAGGGTGGTCTGACAGGATGCGTAAGCAGGGCGGACTAAGCTAACTGCTAGCCCATGCAGACCGGCGGTTCTGACAGTCATCCTGGCTGGCATTTGTTCTCTTGGACAGTGATTTCTTGTTGCTTACTTTGAATATATGTTCTTAGTTTGGATATATGTGTTCTTAGTTTGGATATATGTGTTCTTAGCTTGGATATGTGTTCTAGCTTGGATATATGTGTTCTAGTTTGGATATATGTGTTCTTGTAGGTTTTGGATATGTGTTTTTGTCTTTGTGTTACACTGCTGTGGGCTGATGGAAACAATATTTTGTTTCATTTCACGTAGACAAGTAAGTGAAGTGAAATGACAAATAAATTGTTCCTGATTCCCGATTTCTTTTGTCATATTGACATTTAGAGAGAGGTTGTTATCACCAAATGGTTAAATCTTCCACTTCCTTCTGTTGTGTAGTGGAAGCTTAATCATAATGACCAGAATGGGTGTCATTCAAACCAAATATTTATTCTCCAATACGCTGCAGTTTCACAAAAAGGGGAGAAACAACATACCTTCCAACCAACACACAGCTTTTTTTCACATTAAAGCTAGTGACAAGCTTCCTTGAAACTTCAGAATAAAAGCATCTCTGTCTGTAGCTTGAAACAAGGTATTATAGTATAGACAGAATGAATAACTACCATTACCTCATTTCTCATGATGTGTCACATTTCCTGTAAACACTATAATTGTAAATACTGTAAATAGTACGTCTTCTGCATTTGTTATACAGAACATTAATTGCCTTATTTAATTATTTAAATCAAACAAGTCACAACACCCTCCTATAGGACCTCTCATCACTTGTCACTTATTAGTCCAATCACCATGGTGTCATCTGCGAACTTAATGATGCTGTTGTTGTTATATTTGGCAACACAGTCATGTGTAAACAGACTGAACAATATGGTACTGAGACAGCAGGCCTGGGGTTCGCCGGTCTGAAGAACTAATAGATGAGTATGTTTTACCTATTCTCACAGTCTGGGGCCTGCCTGTCAGGAAATCAAATAAACAATTACAGATAGAGTTGCCCAGACCAAGACCTCTGATTCTCAACATCAGTTTGGATGGTACAGTTGTATTAAAAGCAGAGCTGTAATCCATAAACACCATTCTGACATAGGTGTTTTTCTTTTTAAGGTGTACTAAAGCAGTATGCAGAGCAAGTGAGATAGCATCATCTACAGATCTGTTGGAACGGTAGGCAAACTGTAATGGGTCAAGGGTAGCAGGAATGTTACATTCTATATATGATATAAACAATCTTTCCAGTGACTTTATAATAATAGAGGTCAAAGGTCATTAATAATTAAGGCAAGACACAGGTGTTTTCTTAGGTACAGGTACAATGGTGGTCTTCTTAAAACACAGTGGAAGCACACACAATGACAGGGACAGGTTAAAATATCAGTAAAAACCTGAGATAGCTGAGTGTTACATGCCTTGAGGATATGGGAAGGGATGCCGTCTGGGCTAGCAGCTTTACGAGCCTTAACCCTTTTAAAAGTTTTACTCACGTCAGCCTCTAGATTGACTTCATCGGGTGAGCACTATGCTGCTGGGTCCATGTCGTGAGCTTCAAAGCAGGCATTAAAGTTGATAAGCTCATCCGGGAGAGAGGCAGAGGTGTTGATAGGCACCCTAGGTTTAGATTTATGGTCCATAATCACCTGCGGCCCCCTCCCACATATGTGGTGAGTCACAGCCACTGTAGTCATTTTCCAGTTTGTCACTTTATTGCCTTTAAGCGGCTTTGATGGTTCTTCTTAAATCATACCTGGATTTTTTTTTGTGTAGCATTCCTTTGCCCCCAATTTAAAAGCAGTTCTACGCTCCCTCAACCTTAGGTGAATGTCGCTGTTAATTCAGGGCTGCTGGTTGGGGTAGGCGCAAATAGACTGTACTGGGATACAGTTATCCATACTGAATCTAACATAGCCAGTGACTGATTCAGCATACTCGTCCAAACTGGAGACTGAATCCTTAAAGACTGACCAGTCTGTTGATTCAAAACATCCCTGAAGATTAAGTTTCCTTTATCAATCCCCTTGGGGAAATTCAGTGACTGCAAATTAACCCATCCTAGCTGCGATCTGTGTCGCTAGGAGCAGCGGGCTGCCGCCTTGATGCTGCGCCCAGAGACCAACTCCAGTTCTTTTCCCATTGCCTTGGTCAGGGGCACAGACAGGAGTATAAGCCCTAACCTGCATGTTTCTGTTGATTGTGAGGGAAACCCCACCTGGAGAAAACCCATCGCAGACAGAGATAGAACATGCAAACTCCACACAGAGGACGGCCTGGTATGACCCCCAAGGTCGGACAACCCCGGGGTCCGAACCCAGGACCTTGCTGTGAGGCGACAGCGCTAACCATTTGACCATCATGCCACCCGGTCCTGAAGTTTGGATTCGTGTTCTGTAATCCAGCACTGCACTATCCTCACAGTACTGTCACTGCACTGTCCTTTCTACTTTTAGGCAGGAAACAAGAGCACTGACAAGTGGTCAGATTTTCCAAAGTGAGGTCATGGGATAGACCTGTAAGCTGCCTTGACCATGGAGTAACAGTGGTCGAGAGTGTTATTGCCTCTGGTTTGGCAGGTGACATGTTGGTAAAATTCTGGTAGCACAGATCTCAGGTTCCAGTGGTTAAAGTCCCCTGCCACAATTGAAACGGCCTCAGGGTGCAAGTTCTCCTGCCCGCTAATGGCTCCATACAGTTCGTCCAGTGCCGCTGCAGCTTGTGGTGGTATGTAGACAGCAGTTAACAACATGCAGGGGAATTCTCTTGGGAGATAGAATGGTCTGCACCTTATTGTTAGTTGTTCCAACACTGGCAAACAGGACTGAGAGACTATTTCCAAGTCAGTGCATCATGGATTGTTAAATAAGCATATACCACCTCTTTTTCTCTTGCCAGTATACATCATGGAATGGTCCATGCAGTGCACAGAAAAACCTTCTGGTTGTGTAGCCCTATCAGGTCTATTAGGGTCCAGCCAGGTCTCTGTAAAGTAGAACATACAACAGTCCTTCATGTCCGTTTGAGAGCTTATTCGGAAATGGAGTTTGTCCAGCTTGTTGTCGAGGGACTGGACGTTAGACAGCAATGTGCTAGGAATCGGGGACCAGGTAAGATGCCGTTGTAGCCTCACCAGGATGCTGCCTCATTCACCTCGCCTCTGGCCATTACTCAATGGTGGTACCCGTTTGTTGTAGGTAATCTCTCTCAGCAAGTCCTGCAGCTTCCAGTTGTTGGGAATATCTAATCTTATGTCCAGTAAAGTCTGGCGATCGTAGATAATTGCGCAAGACACGTTTTGTGCAACAAAAGTGACACATAACATGAAAACAAACAACAAAGCAAGAGTAGCTCGTAGTAAGTCGCCATCGTATAGCACCATCTTCGATCCCATTTTCCTTCAATCACCACCAATAAACAGCATTCAGCAGGCACGTGGGCTCAACACAAACACAATTTTAATTTCCATTCACAGACACACTCCCAATTCAAACGCACATGTGCAATACCTCTCAACCTGAAGCATCCACAAAATGTAAAAAAACAAAACAAAACACATGAACAGATAAAGGCCATATTGCCAAACGAACAAACCTCGCAGCAAACAGAGACACAATATGAGCATATTCTGCCCTAGGGTGCAAAAATAGCATCCTTCAATACGGTAATAGTGGATCATTAACAGCACTTTTTTCACTTTGCTATTACCAATTACACCTGGCCAGGAGGGTAGGGGTGTTAAAGAAAAACGGAGAGATTAAGAGAAAGTGAGCACAGAGTGTGTGGGAGAGACAAAACAAAAGAAAGAGAGGGAGAGAGACAGAGGGAGAAAAAGAGAGCAAGAGCAAGACAGAAAGGGAGCAGGAGAAAGCACTGATGGTATGATAGGAGACAGACCCTGTTTACACTTGGCATTAACATGCTTCAAGGGTGATCCAATTACAACCACACAGGGAATAAGATGTCTCAACAGCTCCAAGACACACTGAGACTCCAATCACCCAAACCACCTCTGGAGGTAGTCAGAGGCACATGTGACCACATTGGTGAAGTAGTGGGAATACATGTACATCTCCAGACCACTTACGATTACATTCTCATGTGTGCAAGCATAATGATGTAAACTTTATTTTGTGCCTCTACTATGATCATGAGACAATCCTATAATTAATGCTGGTGCAGTCCTGTGCACCAGCTGCACTGCATTCTCATCCCATGAAATCCTTTTTGAGAATAAAACCCATCCATTATCCAAACTGCTTATCCTGTTCTCAGGGTCGCGGGGATGCTGGAGCCTATCCCAGCAGTCATTGGGCGGCAGGCGGGGAAACACCCTGGACAGGCTGCCAGACCATCACAGAGTCGATAAACACACAATTCACACCTAGGGACACTTTAGTAGTGCCGATTCACTTGACCTACATGTCTTTGGACTGTGGGAGGAAACCGGAGTACCCGGAGGAAACCCACGCAGACATGGGGAGAACATGCAAACTCCTCACAGAGGACGACCTGGGACGACCCCCAAGGCTGGACTACCGCGGGGCTCGAACCCAGGACCTTCTTGCCGTGAGGTGACCATGGGAACCACTGCACCACCGTGCCACCGATGTTGATATTGAGAAATAGGAAAAAAGTTTGAGAAAAAGAAATTCGAGAGCTTTTTTTCCTACTTTCCATGAAATCAGGGGACTTCAGTAAAGTTCAACCAACCGGCCAGCCTAACTGCAATGAGAGCAACACGGCATACAAATAAATAAAAGTCTATAGAGAGGCACAGGAGTGCCTTTGATGCCAAATGCACAAACGGATGAATTAAAAATTTAGATCCAGACCCTGCGAACATCAACACGACTATACGGGTTAAGAAAATGAATGAATGTAATGAGTCTTCTCTGGCAAGCATGTGGTTATTATAACACATATAGTGCCACATTTTTAAACACAATACAAGACATCCATGCCCCAGACCTGTCATGCCCTCAAAATAACTCCTGATCTAATTGCACATTCAGCCTATGAATGGGAACAATATAGGCATTGTAAGTATTTAACTTTTTTGGGGGGGGGGGGGTTCCCCCTTTTCCTCCCCAGTTGCACCTGGCCAATTACCCCACTCTTCCGAGCCGTCCCGGTCGCCACTCCACCCCATCCACTGATCCGGGGAAGACTGCAGACCACCGCGTCTCCTCCAATACATGTGGAGTTGCCAGCCGCTTCTTTTCACCTGACAGTGAGGAGTTTCGCCAGGGGAACGTAGCACGTGGGAGGATCACGCTATTCCCCTCACTTCCCCCGCCCCTCTGAACAGGTGCCCCGAACGACCAGAGGAGGCACTAGTGCAGCGACCCACATCCAGCTTCCAAACCGCAGACAAGGCCAACTGTGTCTGTGTAGGGACACCAGACCAAGCCGGAGGTAACACGGGGATTTGATCTGATGATCCCTGTGTTGGTAGGCAACGGAATCGACCGCTATGCTACATAGATGCCCAGTATTTTTATTTTTATTAGCAAATTCACTGTGATGCCGCTGAGGATGGACAAGCCAGTACATTCTTAGTGCCGGTCCCAAGCCCGGATAAATGGGGAGGGTTGCGTCAGGAAGGGGATCCAGTTTAAAATCTTTGCCAAATCAAATATGCGGATCATAAATCAGGTAAGAGGACAGGAAGAGATGGAAATGGCTGATTTGCTGTGGCGACCCCTAACGGGAGCAGCTGAAAGTAGTAGTAGTGGATTAGCAAATTCATTCCTTCGTCATTATCATTTATGCCAACTAGTCGATTCACTTTTTTATGCCATCGTCAAGTCCAGATATTGTGACTCATATCAAATTAACTGTAACAACTGAGGGAAATATGTGGGACTTCACTGACAAGACTACACTGAATGAGTGAAAGTGTGGATGGGATACACACCACTGTCATATTGAGCGGCAAATTAAAATCTGATCAGAAGCGGTCAATGGAGACACAAGTTGAGATGCATGTTGACACCAGGTGTGAACTGAATCAATCTATGAAACAATCAGGATAGATCTTGATACAAGGGCGTCCGGGTGGCGTGGCGGTCTATTCCGTTGCCTACTAACACAGGGATCGCCGGTTCGAATCCCCATGTTACCTCCGGCCTGATGGGGCATCCCTACAGACACAATTGGCTGTGTCCGCGGCCGGGAAGCCGGATGTGGGTATGTCTGTGAATGTTCTCATTCATCCAGGACACATACGGATGTGGGTATGTGTCCTGGTCGCCGCACTAGCGCCTCCTCCGGTTGGTTGGGACGCCTGTTCGGGGGGGGGGGGCCGGGGGGAATAGCGTGATCCTCCCATGTGCTACATCCCCCTGGCGAAACTCCTCACTGTCAGGTGAAAAGAAGCGGCTGGCGACTCCACATGTATCGGAGGAGGCATGTGGTAGTCTGCAGCCCTCCCCGGATCGGCAGAGGGGGTGGAGCAGCGACCGGGACGGCTTGGAAGAGTGGGGTAATTGGCTATGTACAATTGGGGAGAAAAAGAGGGGAGAAAAAAGGATAGATCTTGATACAAGAAGACCGGTGTGAACACAGCCTCGGACAGAAAGAGCGATACATTAAGACAGGATACACCTCCAGTCAACGCACAAGAAAGCGTCTGCTTACATCACTACCCTAACACACCGGGCATCCATTTCCTGGTGGGCCACTCTCAGGCAACCTGACAGCAGTTTCCAGTTAGACAATTCATCAGTGTAAGGAGGGGAAAGGAGGGAGAGGGATGGAAGAGAAGAGGAAGAGGAGAGGAGAGAAGGACAAGACCCGGTTGGTTGCTGGGGAAGTGGAGACCATAGCCAGACCCCGACAGCAACAGTGCATCAATGTGAGAGATTACTCAGTGCTTGGTTCTGCAATGGGGCAATTTGGTGAACGAGTTTGTACCAGAGTACTGATGTTAGCCATGACGCGGGGTAACACAGGGTTACATCAAACTTTTTATGTCGGGGTCATGATTCGCCAAACACCTGGCATCAACAGGCATCCTAGAGGACGGGATCACAATCATAGAGAGGATGAGCAACGTTGTCATGAGGCGGACATGTGTATAGGACAGAGCATCTAATCAGCTGGACCACCTCCATCCAAAGGTTGTCAAACGCGTAACTGTCCACATCAGCAACTACGTTTTAACACTAGAACGACCATGCCGGTCATTCTGACCGTTTGGGATTTTCAAAGTTTAATAAGTTTGTGAAAAAATAAAGACATAGTTTAAAAACCGGCGGTCATTTTGACCGCCCATGGTCGTTTTGGGTAGGAGTGAAATCCCGGTTGTTGTAGTGTTACCCACAACGCTTCTCTAATCTACAACTACCGTGCCACATACTGAAACAGAGTCTTTAACCTGTGGCTCCCACCAGGACCCACAGGTTAAAACCCCTGTGTCACGAGAGTAGGAGAATAACATAATTCTCTAAATGGTTCAGATTACTGGGATTGGGAACCGGTAAGGAGTATAAAATGGTAAATGGACTGCATTTGTCAATGCCGGTTAAAAAAAAAAAATTACCAGAGCAATGGATGTGAATGGCAAACTGGGATTTTTTATTTTTAAGAGGGACACCAAAATACCCCAGGGACACATTTTAATGTCAGGTGTAAATGCAACCGGTTCGGTCATATCTAGCTAGACACAGTGGAGTCGTGATGTAAATGCCAGGTGTAAAAGGTATCTGGGTGTAAGGGTATCTGGGTGCACCGAGAGTAAAACAATAATTGGGTGCACAGTGGGATAGGCTGTGTGTGCACCTTGAGGGGGGAAAAAAATCAATATTTAAGAAAAACATTTGATTACCTTCATTAAAATTGAATAAATCCAGGGATGGTGTGCTGGGTCAGCATATTCATCCCTGTCCCTTGACCCTTACCAAGTGCTGTCAGCCTCTTGTTTTCTCTTCCCCATCACCTTGCCCCATACACTAATACAACTAAAACATCTTCGTACTGCTACCTCCACCCTCTAATTTTATGCTTTTGTTGTTTGGACTGTATGTATGTATGTATTTATTTATTTATCTAGTTATTGATTGATTGGTTGGTTGATTGTTTGGGGGCACCCCCCCTTTTCTCCCCAATTGTACCTGGTCAATTACCCCACTCTTCCGAGCTGTCCTGGTCACTGCTCCATCCCCTCTGCTGATCTGGGGAGGGCTGCAGACTACCACATGCCTCCTGTGATACATGTGGAGTCGCCAGCCGCTTCTTTCCACCCGACAGTGAGAAGTTTCACCAGGGGGACGTAGCACGTGGGAGGATCATGCAATTCCCCCCAGTTCCCCCTCCCTCCTGAACAGGCGCCCTGACCGAGCAGAGGAGGCGCTAGTGCAGCGACTAGGACACATACCCACATCCAGCTTCCCACCCACAGACACGGCTGATTGTGTCTGTAGGGACGCCCCACCAAGCTGGAGGTTTGACACGGGGATTCGAACCGGCGATCCCCATGTTGATAGGCAACGGAATAGACCGCTACGCCAACCGGACGGCCCTGGACTGCATTTATATAGCACTTCTTTCCAAAGCGCTTTACAATGAGGCAACAATGCAAGGCAACAACCAGCTCATTAGGAGCAGTTAGGGGTTAGGTGTCTTGCTTCGGGACGCCTCGACAGTTTTGCCAGGAGGAGCTGGGGATCAAACCAGCAGCCATCCCGTTACCCAGACGACCTGCTCTACCTCTGTGTGACCGCCATACTGTTTGTTCTTTGCTAGTAGGATTTCTGTGACATTTCTGAGCAACAGATAATCAGGTGTTCCCCTGAAATACTACACCCCAAAGGAAGCAATTAAAGAAATACTGGCAAATATCTTGAAAAGCCGCCTTTGTGTACACAACTTTAATAATACTTGTGTCAGTCGCAGAAATAAGAACAAAAAATGACAGGCAAAAACGACCGTATAGTAGCCGTGTTTCCATCTAATTTGGCGTATAGATGAAGGATAAACACACAAAGTGATATTTCTGTATGTGAAGCCTCACTATGCAGTGAATTGGGTGAAAGAACACCGGTGGGGTGGGGGGGTAGCATCTCCTTACCTTATTAAAAACCCAGATCTCTCCGTTGACGGTGGGCCGCGGCACTCCGTGGCCATTGTAATGGAAGAGGACCCGCTCCTCCTTGGCGTTTCGCCTCAGCGACGTGCACAGCTTCTTCACCTCGTCCACCGTGGGGTCCAGACTCTGCTTGTACCGCGCCTGGGCCAAGGGAGAGGGAGGACAACAGACAGTGACACGTCAAGTCAGTGTCAGATTCTTTGCACTACAGGAATTTAGGGTGGTGCTTTTGTATCTGTGGAGCTCAAACTACAAATGATGTGGAGCGATGGGTATGCAGGGATTCATTCCAAGCAAACACTAAAATCGTGAAATTTGATTGCTGGAGCCTATCACAGCAGCCATTGAGCGGCAGGCGGGGAGACGCCCTGGACAGGCCGCCAGTCCGTCACAGGGCCGATACATTCACACCTAGGGACAATTCAGTATGGCTGATTCACCTAACCTACACAGTCTTTGGACTGTGGGAGGAAACCGGAGCACCCGGAGGAAACCCACGCAGACACAGGCAGAACATGCAAACTCCACACAAAAGATGACTCGGGATGACCCCCAAGGTTGGACTACCCCAGGGCTTGAACTCAGGACCTTCTTGCTGTGAGGCGACCGCGCTAACCACGGCGCCAAAGTGCCGCCCACTCAAACGTGATATACTCAAGGCTCTGCGTTTTCGGTTTTTATTTTTCAAAGCCATCCCCAGCATGCTGAATTTCGCCACAAGAGGACACTGTTACATAACCTCACACAAACAGGAACAACTTTTGGATCTGTGGAAACATAAAATCTGGATGAAAATCAGTTTAAACCGATCTGCTCCTTTTAAAAAATCTGGGTATTTTTCGGTGAGAATCGGTAAAAACCGAAAACGCTGAGCCTCGGATATACTTAATTAATGGATCGTTTAAATCGGTGGTTCTCAACCTTTTCAAGTCACAACCCCGCCCCCCCCAGAAAAATCAGGAATCAGGTTGGTTTTCGTGACTGTGATATTGAACTCACAACACCCCGTTGCAAACACACTGATCGCTCATAAACGGAATGCGTTTTTAAAGGTGACTGATTTATGTTCGATTTCTGTAACATGCTGATTCTGATATGAAGAATGATTATTATCTACTAAACATAGTTTAGTGCTGTACTGTCTCGAATGTTGCTCTCTCAAAAAAGCCAACATTACGACAGATTCAAACTGACAGCAATAACAAACTCTCATTGTGCATGAGCAGAATGTTTAAGGCCCTCTGAACATCCGGTTAACTTGCTGTATACACAGTTGAGCGCGAAAACAAACTGTCAATCAACAATGTCAAGTGAATATTTCTGTAGTTTGCCAAAAGAGAAGAAACAAAGGCACATGGAAAAATTGACAATAGGTTCTGTAAGTTTCCCAGACCCACTCAATGTTTCTGCAAGATCAACATTTGTAGTCAGAGGTTTATGGAACTTTCTGGCACAACACAGCTACATATTTTGGAGTACTTGGTGGAGGCAGAGTGAAGCACTCCATGCTTATAGGAGCCTGGATGCCAACAATTGTTTCAACTTTGGAAAAGTGTCAAACTTGGTCAACCACACAACAGAAAATGCGTGTTGTTTATGGTAAGATCAGGGCTAGCCAGGCAGTGTCCAAGCAGTCTTGCGCCTTGATTATCGCCAGCAAGACAGGAGAGATCAAGAGCAGACATATGTCCACGTCCAGGTAGCGTAGCAGTCTATTCCGTTGCCTACCAACATGGGGACTGGTGGTTCAAATCCCCGTGTTACCTCCGGCTTGGTCGGGCATCCCTACAGACACAATTGGCCGTGTCTGTGGGTGGCAAGCCAGATGTGGGAATGTGTCCTGGTCGCTGCACTAGCGCCTCCTCTGGTCGGTCGGGGCGCCTGTTCAGGGGGGAGGGGGAACTGGGGGGGAATAGCATGGTCGTCCCAACCGCTACGTCCCCCTGGTGAAACTCCTCACTGTCAGGTGAAAAGAAGCAGCTGGCGACTCCACATGTATCGGAGGAGGCACGTAGTAGTCCGCAGCCCTCCCTGGATCGGCAGAAACTAGCAAGCTCAGTTTGGAAAAGCCATTTGTTCTCATCCTCCTCGCACATCCAACACTGCAACAATGTGATCTATATTTTTGTTGGTTCATAATATATAGGTTTGTTTTTTTTAGATTGGCTGCGATAACAATATCAGCTGAGAAAATGGAAGTGCTGTAGGGTCGCTGCTGTTGCTAGCAACCCACAAACGTTCCAGTGAAACCACCTACACTGAAGACCTTTAATACTGTGATGGCACAGCAGTCAAAGAGACAGTACACCTATTTTTCGCACCAGGTGCATTGTGGGTCTGGATGGTTTCGGGCTCGTTTTCTCCACAACCACCTGGCGACCCCCGGAAATTATCTCGCGGCCCCCTTGGGGGTCTCAACCCCCAGGTTGAGAACAGTGGTTTAAATATCCATAAACAACAGCATCAAGTCAACTGCATTGTTAAAAATGACAAAAAACAAAACAAAACACAGCATCATGATGGAGGCAAATAAAACTTAGAGGAGATGGTAGTTTATTAAATGAAGTGAGAGCATAGATTCATTAAACTTGACATGATATAATTATAACTAAATTGTCCTAACTATACGAACTCCAAGAATCACTCCAACAATAAAGAGGCTGGAAAGAAAGAGCTGAAAGTGTTTCGTTTAGACGGGGGAAAGAAAACAAGAAAATTCTGATGATGAAATGTGGCTTAAGCATCTTGGTGCGTAAGGACAGTAATAGCAGCCTTGTCAAGAAGAAGTGAAATGAGACAGAAAAACATCAGACAATTGTCTGATTCACTGAAAAACTCTCTCATCCAGTAAAGCAAAGGCTTCAAAACGAAGACCCAGTACTGCACTAATGCGAGAAACATCCACTGGTGACAGGTTGAATTCCACAGTGGGAGTTGGTTTCACATGCGAGTAAGAGTACAATACTTACACAAAATGTCATCAAACACAAAAAAACAACTCACTAGTGAAGAAAATAAAGCATAGCTAGCTTAAAAAAAAATCAAAGCCAAAATAAGTCAAATAAGTACCACAGGCATCTGATTGTTACACCAAAGTCAACACAAATACCAAAAAAAATTAAAAAAATCTCAAGTCCAAGCAATCTCTATCCAAAGAAAAATACATCTATGGTTGGTTTTTCCACCATTTTGTTTGCCTAATAACACAGGAAGATAAAGAAAACAACAGACCAACCATCACTTCCTTTTTTACAACGTGTATCTTTTTTGGGGGGGGGGGGACAACACCCCACTGTGTTTGGCCGATTACCTCACTCTTCTGAGCCATCCCGGTCGCTGACATCACCTGACAGTGAGGAGTTTCACCAGGGGGATGTAGTGTGTGGGAGAAGCACGCTATTCCCCCCAGTTCCTCCTCCCCCCTGAACAGGCGCCCTGACTGACCAGAGGAGGCGCTAGTGCAGCGACCATGACACATACCGACATCCGGCTTCCCACCCGCAGACACGGCCAACTGAGCAACACCCATGGAGCAGTCAACCAGTCAAGGCTTTCATGTAAATGCTATGCGCAACAGACAGGGACAGAAAGAAAAAATATCTAGAGGACTTCTAGCAGAGACTTGGCTTGATGGTCATGTGGGTGGGAGAGGGGTGGAGGTGGCATTCTCACGTGGAAGAGGGGTGGAAGTGGCGTCCTCCCACTGGTTTTAATTACAGTACATACTGTATTTTTTTTATGTTGATTGTGTCACTGGTCTCCCAATAAAGGAGAAACAAAGTGCTTTGTCTCGGAGATCACACAACAATGAAGTACACAACCGATGCACGGTGAGGGTTTTCTCAGTTAGGCACCTCTGTGGAAGACAGTTCGTATCCAGCCGCGAGGTCCTCCTGCCTTCTGAGGACAATGAAAGTCACTGGCACCTTGATGTCCACCCTCAGCATTCACAGCGTGGCACTTTCTAGATAAACTAACATCTATGGGCACACACCAGCATACGAAGAATCAGACATACCACTACCCACGGAATGTGTTTTGCTGATGACCATCTTACTTTGGTGTGCTCACAGCGAGTCAGCTCAGTTGTTTGAGCTGAGGCACATCTGAAGCAACAGGGGGCATAGCAAACCAGTCGTAAATAAGCCAAAAACAGCCATAAGATTTCATCAGGCGTCGAGTTTGTTGTGTGTGAGCTCCTGCACTCGAGCTGAGCCAAAAGGCTGAGAAGCGATGCTGTGTGCAAGCTCCTACCAGCAAATAATGCATGAAACGTGGGCAAGAGACCTAGCTGCACGATCAAAACACTGCTACCTGTTATAAAGTCACCATGAATGAGAGGGTCATCTAGATGGCCTAGATTGTAAAATATGACACTCAAAAAAAAAAAAGCTTAAAAAAACCCATCACTTTTCTCTAGTGTGTTCAAGACGTGCATGTGTAAATCCTCTAAAAGGGAAATAAGCTTCAGTTGTCAAACAAATATGCAGTGTTGAGTTAGATGTAGTGCTAGCTTTATGCTCAGTTGTTAATTTAGCTTGTGGAGGGGCACAGAGACACACACACACACACACACAGAGCGAGAGAGAGACAGCAAGAGACAGAGAGCAAGAGAGAAAGCGAAAGGGAAAGAGTGAGAGACACGGCGAGAGAGTGAAAGAGAAAGAGCGAGAGAGCAAAAGAGAAAGAGCGAGACAAACACACAAAGAGCAAAAGAAAGAGCGAGAGTGAGAGAAATAGCGAGAGACAGAGAGAGAGAAAGAGTGAGAGGAAGAGTGAGAGAGAATTTTTTTTGAATTTAAAAAAAAGTATTTAACAGAAAAAAGAGAGTGAGAGAAATAGCGAGAGGCAGAGAGAGAAAGAGTGAGAGGAAGAGTGAGAGAGAGAGAGAGAGAGAGAGAGAGAGAGAGAGAGAGAGAGAGAGACACAGAGAGAGAGAGAGAGAGAGAGAGAGAGAGAGAGAGAGAGAGAGAGAGAGAGAGAGAGAGAGAGAGAGAGCGAGAGAGAATTTTTTTTGAATTTTAAAAAAAGTATTTAACAGAAAAAAGAGCGAGAGAGAGAGAGACTTTCTGGATGGGGCAGAGAGGTGTCAACTAGTTATGCAAGAGAGAGGCACCCACTTAGACCGGTCTGAATCACTGTCACACTCACCACGCCACTTCTGCCTTACGTAACTGGCAGGCCTATCCCCAACCAGCGCACCTTCTGTTTGCTAGCTCCCAACCAGAAAACCAGCCAATATCTCTTACACCAAACTTTGTTACTTCTATTTTACTAGACTATCTGCACCACGGCATGGCCCCAAAACCTGCTTCTACACAGGTCTGAGTGCAAAGCATAGTTCTGAAATTTTATCTCATGATAAAAATACAATTATGTGTATTTTAATAAGTTAGAATAAAAAATGTTTCCCTGTGAGCAGGGCACAATAATCGGGATTTCACACTTTTTGAATGCATCTGCATCAGCCCGGAACCTTCCACTTTTTTTTTTAACCCCCCCCCCTTTTCTCCCCAATTGTACTTGACCAATTACCCCACTCTTCTGAGCCATCCCGGTCACTGCTCCACCCCCTCTGCTGATCTGGGGAGGGCTGCAGACTACCACATGCCTCCTCCGATACATGTGGAGTCACCAGCTGCTTCTTTTCACCTGACAGTGAGGAGTTTCACCAGGGGCACACAGCTCGTGAGAGGGTCACTCTATTCCCCCCACTTCCCCCTCCCCTCTGAACAGGTGCCCCGACCGACCGGAGGAGGCGCTAGTGCAGCGACCAGGACACGTACCCACATCCAGCTTCCCACCCGCAGACACGGCCAATTGTGTCTGTCGGGACGCCTGACCAAGCCGGAAGTAACACGGGGATTCGAACCGACAATCCCTGTGTTGGTAGGCAACGGAATAGACTGCTATGCCACCCAGATGCCCCCATATCAGAGTAGTTTTATGACTATGAGTACATCAGGACAGTATCAGACCTCCCTAAATTTCACTATCAATTCCGTGAGTGGTATGGGGGGGGGGGATTAGCAGGAATGATAAAAAAGTGAATTTATGTTTTACTTTGAATAACAAATCTTTTTCTTGACTCTGAAACAAGGTTTCAGCCATTCTCTGTTGTTTACAATTCCCTTCTTTTTTGTTTGCTCTGGTTTCAACCACAAGCAGTGTTTGTTGTGTATGAGTTAAAAAAAACTAAATAAAAGAAAAAGAATTAAAATGCCCAGACAGCGATATAATCTCCATCGAAATTAAGCAGGACAAACAAGAGAGGACATGGCCAGACAGAATGTCCAACAGATTAAAACCACTACATTGTCTTATGAGCCCACTCCACTCCCTTGATAACAGTAACAGTCATAGTGAAAATAATAATAATTGGTGGGATGAAATCATTTTTGCAACTTCAGTCGGGCCAAGACAAGACAAGACAAGACTAGAGACTTTATGTCTCATGCACAGAATGGGAGTAATCTTACAACCTCGTCCATGGTTTCTGAACATCTTGAAAAGTCCATATAAAAAGAGCGCGCCAAACATTTTAAGCGCATTTGTTGCCTTGACATAAAACAGCAATATCCTTTGAGCTTGGTCTAGTCAGAAAGGCACGAACTGAGGAAGCCTCTTGGATGAGAGGTGAAACGTCTTCACGGATATATACCAAGTCCAGTTGCACTTGATTCAACTCCTCTGGATAACCATGACCTGGATGAATGAGAACATTCACAGACAACACAGCAATCGAATGGAGAGGGGCGTCCGGGTGGCGTGGCGGTCTATTCCGTTGCCTATCAACACAGGGATGGCCGGTTCAAATCCCTGTGTTACGTCCGGCTTGGTCGGGCGTCCATACAGACACAATTGGCCGTGTCTGCAGGTGGGAAGCCGGATGTGGGTATGTGTCCTGGTCGCTGCACTAGCGACTCCTCTGGTCGGTTGGTCGGTCGGTCGGTCGGTCGGGGGGGCGTAATCCTCTCACGCGCTACGGCCACCTGGCGAAATTCCTCACTGTCAAGTGAAAAGAAGCGGCTGGCAACTCCACGTGTATCGGAGGACACGTGGTAGTCTGCAGCCCTCCCCAGATCGGCAGAGGGGGTGGAGCAGGGACCGGGACGGCTCGGAAGAGTGGGGTAATTGGCCAAGTACAATTGGGGAGAAAAGGGGGGGAACAACAATAGAATGGAGGATGGCATGTATTGTTGGGGTTTGGTATTATGTACACAGGGCTGTATGTATACATGTTATCTGCATACAGAGCGCGGACCTGAGATTTGACCACAAGTGGCCTTTTGTGACGCATTTGAGATGTATTTTAACGACAAAACCACAATTCCTCTCACCTAGACCAAAATGTGGATATATCTATATGCAAAATGCCAGGTCTGAACGGGCCCAAAATCACAACACATTACTTTTGACAAGTGGAGCACTTCTCATTGCCCATTCAACATCTCATTCGTACAGTACCAGCCTACATGACATAAGTAAGCAAGACCATTCTACCAGAACTTGAGCCCAGATGACACATGACATGACAGGACATATCTCAATGAGTCTGAAGTAGACAGAGAAAGGCCTTGACAACTGAGTAGGCAGAGTGATTCAATTTCTTGGTAATCAAATGGGAGCGTCCGGATCCAGAGGGGCTCAGCGCCGCCTCTGATGGTATCTAGTAGCATCTGAAGGCATTAAGTGTTACTGGCGAAACGGCAGCTGTGGAAGTGGCTTTTCTGGGAAGGGGGTATACTTTCCTCAGAATATGCTAGGGAAGGAAGTGTGGCCATTATTTGACAATATAGAAAGATGGGGGGGGGGGCACTATTTCCTATTAATCAGACAGAGACGAGAGAGAGAGAGAGAGAATGATGGAGAGAGAGGGAAATGGAGAGGGAGGGGAAGAGAATCACTAGATCACTAGGCAAAAACAGAAAGGTGAAGACAGAATGATGGAAAAATAAGTTGAGAGCAGAGATGGGCAGTATTTCAAAATAATGTTTCTAAAATACTTATTTAATTACTTTTGAGTATTGCATAATTTGTATTTTGCTGCACAGAAGAAAATAAGATGTAACTTGTTACAAAATACATTCAAAGCTTGTATTTGTGTATTTGAAATACTTAAAAGGCATCATTTAATGCCAATTTTTTCTCAAATAAGACACTTTTCTTCTTTTTTTTCATTTCAGAATTCGCAGCCTCCCACTTCCAAGATATCCTGATGGGCCACTTCAAATCTATGATGTGGGGAAATTAGATGAGCTCAACTTTTCAATGTAGGAGGGTTAAGGTCAGACCCATATTGAGGCTACTAAATACTTAAAATGGGATATCAGTTTGTATAGAATGTATTTTTGTATTTTCAAATTACAAAATACTTGTATTTTAATCACACACATTTTCTCATACCAGTATTTTATTCTGATACATTTGATGAGCAAGTATTTGTAATTTGTAACAAGATACTTTTTGATGTATTTGTGCCCATCTCTGGTGGAGAGAAAGAAAGGGGGGGGGGTCTTGATGATGCTGAAAAAAGTTCCTAAGGGCAGTTTAAGTGCGACTATGTAAGTGCTTTTCCTCTGGGGGGTTTCAGTGTGTGTTTGCTGGAGAGGCTAAAAGTGTGACAAGATCAGGTGGACTAAGACCCCGTTTACACCCGGTATTAAAATGCGATCTATATCCGGACATGTTATCCAGACAAGGGAAAAAAAAAATGCATGTTAGGCGGAAATGCAGTCCGTACAACATGCTGGCACCTGTACCTACGCAACATCATCATTCCCGCTGACCTCTGAACATTAATACCACTGAGCACTCCTCGCATCAGAAGTTAGCTAACCTGATGAGAATTTAAAGAAAGTAGGCTACACAGTGATGGGTAGAAATGAAAGATTCACATCCCTGGAGCCATCAGGAAATGAGATGCTTATTAGTTGTATGGGGTGACTTGTGGAGGTTTTGCTCTGGAGGACAGCGATCCGATCTCAATGAGGATATCAAGAAATCAATAAAAATACCAGGCATAAATGTAAAGGCAAGATCGGCGCATTTATTATCCGGATAACATATCTGGACACAGATCACATTTTAATACCATGTGTAAACAGGGTCTCAAGGTGGGAATAAATAGGTAGATAAAGACAGACGGCCTGGCGGGCTGTCCAGGGTGTCTCCCCGCCTGCCGCCCAATGACTGCTGGAATAGGCCCCAGCATCACTTCGACCCTGAGAGCAGGATAAGCGGTGGATGGATGGATGGAAAGAGGGAGACAACTGGGTAGAAGCAAGCTTTTCTGAACATCTAACCTCACCCATTCTGACCTAAAGGGAAAGTCTCCACATTAGGGATATCCCAATACAATCAGATAGATCAGTATTGGAGACAATCAAAGTTTATTATATTAATTAACTGGTATTAGCTACATTAAGTCCTATCAAACTGTTTATTTTACCCTTTTTAACTGTACTTGAAGTGTGCACTGTACAGCTGTATCATGCAGCAAATTATAAATATTGCATCGGGAACTGAATTGGTATATTGATAAAAAAAAAAAACTTGACTGAGATATCCCTACTCAACACACTACGAGGATCATCTCCTGGCTTGGGGAATTGAAAAATGCAGCACTCTCCCTCTCTTCCTCTTCATCTCCTCTTCTCTTTGCTTTTCTATGCCCTTGATAAATTCCTCCCCCCATTAAATCCATCAAGGCTGGGAGAAGCATACTCCTCTTCAGCAGTGTGTTTTGTGCCAAGCCTGACACCATTCATCCCTGAACAGATGACCTTTTCAAAGTACTACAAGCATTCAAGAAGCAACTGGTACAAGCCTGTTAAGAACTAAGGAGATGGCTTCTTCTGGCTTTCACAACCAGGCAACATTTGACCAACTGGACCAAGGAAAAATTCTTGGCAAAAGCAGACAAAGGCTAACACAGGCCGCATAAACTGGCAACATTTCCCTGTGCAATAAGAAGCATCTAACAATCTGTGCGCCGGTTTAAGCCTATCAAGCGTGACACGCTCCCTACGCCCACCCATATCCAGCACAAAACCCTTAGGACCAGTCTCAAGAACCCGAAACGGGCCATCGTATGGGGGTTGGAGGGGCGAGCGGTGAGCATCTTGCCGTACAAAAACAAAACGAGCCGTCATTAGCTCCGCAGGTACGAACGACCACGGAAAACAGTGGTGAACGGGGCCTGGAACCCGAGTGCTGTCCGACAAAAAAGGATAAATGGCTGGACGGGGTCGAGGAGCGGAACTACCAGACAAAAATTCCCCAGGGACGCGGAGCAGCTGACCGAGCACCAGCTCAGCGGGCAAAGCGTCGAGGTCCTCCTTAGGAGCCGAACGCAACCCGAGCATAACCCAAGGTAAACGATCCACCCAGTTACCATCCGAGAGCGCAGTGCACAGCGCTGCCTTGAGCAACCGGTGAAAACGTTCACACAAGCCGTTAGCCTGAGGGTGATACGCGGTAGTGCAGTGTACCTGCACACCCAAGAATCGCGCAAGTGCCGACCTGTCTGTCTTAGCAGGAGGGAGTAGGCTCTTTTGCAAACCTGAGTCCACCAGAAACCGTCTTCCTGACATCGTGTCCTTAATGAAGAGCAGCTCACTACGTCCGCCAGCGCCCACAGCTGCTCCTGAGCGCTGGCCCTGGAGTTTCCCGGCGCCTCAAACGTGCACGGAGGGACGCAGCGCCTCGCCTTGCCGCCGAACCGCTGGTGGAAGAAACAGAGGCCGCTCCCGCGCCGTCTCCAGGCAGTCACTCCAGCCACCACTGCCAGGTCCGCGTACTCCGACGCCGGCTGCAGAGGCTCCGATGCTACACTCTGCACAGAGAAACGTCTGGTAGCTAGCAGGACCCGATCGGCTTCCTCAGCCAAACCTTGGCAGTCACCAGCGGCCAGACACGGGGAGTTAGCCAAAGCCGCGCGCACAGGAGACGGGAGCTGGCACAGGAAAACGTGCGGGAAAAGGAATCCACCTTCATCCGAGTCTAGCAGCGACAGCATATTGTCCATGAGATCCACAGCTGTCCCGTCGCCCAAACCGGACAGGGAAAGGATTCTATCTGCCCTCTCTGCGGCAGATAGGCTGTACCTCCGGAGCAGAAGATGTTTGAGGGCGACGTATTTATCGTGTTGCGGAGGGGCGTGCAACAGCTGCATGGCCCGGCGTGTGGACTGCTGGTCCAGCGCAGCGACGACCAAATAGTATCTGGAGTCGTCCGTGGAGATTCCACGCAGGTGGAACAGCGCCTCGACATGCTGGAACCACGAAGCTGGGTCGCTCTGCTAGAACTCTGGGAGTTTCACAGCCGCGGCGAGAACGGCCGGCTGTGAGAGTTGGGGCGGCGTGGCCGAAGTGGATTCACACTCCTCTTCTGCTCCAAACATGTTCAATTCGGGGTCACCAATGTGGCAGGATGAGGAAAAACACAGCAGACGAAGGCGAGTTTGATGTTTATTCCTCAACTCCAAAAACCAACTGCAGCAGGAACAACCCTGCAGCGGCGAGCCCGGGAACGCAAACCACACCCCCAGCTCACAGTCCTGCTGGGTGAGAGGCATAGCCCCTAGTGTCCGCCACACAGTGTGTGTTGGCAAACATCACCATTTGAATCACAGCCCCACCACTGTTAAGTTGCAAAACTTTGGCAAAAATTCGTGTTTCTTTTAGATATAGTTAACAGGACCTTGTGGGTTTTCTTTTTGTCACTGCACATTGAAATACTAAATCAATCTAATCAGTGTGTATCCATGATCCTGTAATTAAAATTATATTGTTAATTATTTCAGTACCAGTTAAAGCATTTGCTACTTAACTTACCAATTTTCCAAAGTAGCCTACTTAAAAATCTCCACAGAAAACTTCAGAAATCACAGCTGGTACCCAACCACACGCAACACAGACACAGTTGGTGTAGCAGGTAAAAAAAAAAAAAAAAACACTCTGTCCCGCTTACATGACGTGCCGTGTTCATGCCTGGTCAACGGTTTGCATAATTAAGGCATCACCTTATCGACCTGTCATATCGCCATGTTGAGCTGATATTTCGATTTAAAGCCTTTATAGGCCAATGCCAATGACGCTGCGATATCATCATTCACTCCTACTTGAAATTGTTCATCAAAATATGCTCAGTAGAGACTAGACAGCAAAAAACAACACTAACAATAGAAACAGGCAACAAACAGCCCTCAATCAAGATAAGACAGATAAAAGTCATGCATTTCTTTGAAAAGGCCTCAATAATACTAAGAACTACACACTACAAGTTAGAGAGTTTATCAATCAAGTGATGTTTTATTTAGATACCCACCAAGAAACATTAGTGTCCAGTCCCAAGTCATGCATCGACCACCCCCCCCCTTTTTTTCCCCCTTTTATCAACAGCCAGAAATGGAAAATAAGTTATCTGTTCTACTGATTATCATTACTGGGACTCAGAAAAAATCACTTGTTAATGGTGAGTGGGACTCCAGTGGCAGTTCATATCAGTGGTCAACTATCCACGATCTCAGTTGTAAAGCATGCCTACTTTAAGTATGACCCTATTACCCTTTATGGAAAGTGGGAATTTCAAAAGTTTTAAATGTACAAGTTCAAGTGCAAATTTATTGCCATGTGCAGAATACAATGAAATTCTTGTACTCTGGCTCTATCTAGGTTTGCTCAGTTCGTTCAAAAGTCGACTCATTGCAATGGAAACACCCTTGATTTGGTTTGAGGTAAAGGGCTGGCTGTTTCTGATCTGACTGTCTTGCCAACCACAACTGCTGTCAGATCATGTTCTCTTTAAATTTGAAGCATAATTGGCCTGTCCTGTTAATGTCAGCACAGATGTAATTGCCGCTCACCACATTGGTCCACCCACTGTAGCTGCATTTGGCCAGCAGCTGCCTGAAGTCTTGGTTCCTTTCACTGTAGAGACTGACTGTTGAAAATGTCACTAGTGACTTAAATGTGGCCCTCTCTAGTCTCCTTGATTCAGTTGCATCTCTCACTACCAGAGTTAGGCAACTAAAGAGGCCTACACCCCTGTTTAACAACGAGTCATGTGCTCGTAAGTGGGCCTGCAGGAGACTGGAACGTAAATGGTAAAAATCATAATTTGGAAGTTTTTCACCTATCTTGGCATGAGTATTTATTGAAATACAGGCATGCTTTAGCTGCTATGAAAACAGGATATCTCTCACTTAATTAATATTAATAAACATAATCCCAGATTTCTCTTTGACACTGTCTAAATTTACTAAAACGCAACCGTCTATTAGCTTCTCACCATTCACGGCCCATGAGTTTCTAGACTTCTTCTGCAATAAGGTTGATGAGATCATAAACAAAATTAGTTCTTCAACTCCAGCAACTCCTGCAGATCCTGTCTTACCAAATTCATATCTATACAAACAGTCACTGATAGTCCCTGTTATTACAGCTTTTGAGACCAACTCTCTTGATACTTTGATTTAGCTCGTGTCAGCTTCTAAATCAACAATTTGCCTACTTGACCCTTTACTAGCAAAACAGCATTGACCTCTGGCCTTTTCTGGGACCTACAGTGTTAGACATTGTTAATTTATCACTTAATACTGGTACTGTTCCCAGCAGTTTTAAGACAGCTGTGATCAAACCTCTACTTAAGAAATTGCACCTCGATCCAGGGTATATTAATACCTATGGACCAGTCACTAGTCTTCCATTCTTTCTAAGTTACTAGAGAGAGCTGTGTATCAACAACTTTCAACCCATATAGAAGAAAACTATCTGTATGAACCTTTTCAATCGGCTTTCAGGGCCTGTCACGCCACTGAAACTGCTCTGCCTGGAGTTGTAAATGATTGTCTAATAGCTATGGATTCTGATTCCGCCTCTTTGCTTCTACTAATGGAGCTCAGTGCCGCCTTTGACATCATTGTATCAGACAGAAGTATTAGACAGAATAAATTATAATTTTGGTGTCTCTGGCTAAGCTTTCTTTTGGCTTAAGTCCTACTTATCTAGAAGCACACATTGTGTCTGCTATAACAATATTACATCGACATTCTCTAATATGGCGTACCTCAGGGCTCGGTTCTTCGCCCTCTACTTTTCTGTCTTTTTATTTCAGCTCTTAGACAAATCATACGCAGTCATGAAATAAATTTCCATTGCTATGCGAATGATAATCATATGTATGTGCCTACAGCGCATCCGGAAAGTGTGCACACCCCTTCACTTTTCCCACATTTTGTTGTTACAACCTTATTCCAAAAGGGATTAAATTCCTTTTTTTTCTCATCAATCTACACACAATACCCCATAATGACAAAGTAAAAAAGGTTTTGTGTAAATTTTTGCAAATTTATTAAAAATAAAAAACTGAAATATTGCATGTACATAAGTATTCACACCCTTTGCTATGACACTCAAAATTGAGCTCAGGTTCATCCTGTTTCCACTGATCATCCTTGAGATGTTTCTACATCTTGATTGGAGTCCACCCGTAGTAAATTCAATTGATTGGACATGATTTGGAAAGGCACACACCTATATATATATATATATATATATATATATAAGGTCCCACTGTTGACAGTGCATGTCAGAGCAGAAAACAAGCCATGAAGTCAAAGGAATTGTCTGTGGACCTCCGACACAGGATTGTATCAAGGCACAGATCTGGGGAAGGGTACAAAAAATGTCTACAGCTTTGAAGGTCCCGAAGAGCAGTGGTCTCCATCATTCGTAAATGGAAGAAGTTTGGATCCACCAGGACTCTTCCTAGAACTGGCTGCCCAGCCAAACTGAGCAATCGGGGGAGAAGGGCCTTGGTTAGGGAGGTGACCAAGAACCCGATGGTCACTCTGACAGAGCTCCAGCATTCCTCTGTGGAGATGGGAGAATCTTCCAGAAGGACAACCATCTCTGCAGCACTCCACCAATCAGGCCTTTATGGTAGAGTGGCCAGACGGAAGCCTCTGCTCAGTAAAAGGAACATGACAGCCCGCTTGGAGTTTGCCAGAAAGCACCTAAAGGACTCTCAGACCATGAGAAACAAGATTCTCTGGTCTGATGAAACCAAGATTGAACTTTTTGGCCTGAATGCCAAACGTCACGTCTGGAGGCAACCAAGCACCTCTCATCACCTTGCTAATACCATCCCTACAGTGAAGCATGGTGGTGGCAGCGTCATGCTGTGGGGATGTTTTTCAGTGGCAGGAACCGGGAGACTAGTCAGGACCGAGGGAAAGATGAATGGAGCAAAGTACAGAGAGATCCTTGATGAAAACCTGCTCCAGAGCGCTCAGGACCTCAGACTGGGGCGAAGGTTTACCTTTCAACACAACAACGACCCTAAGCACACAGCCAAGACAACGAAGGAGTGGCTTAGGGACAAGTCTGTGAATGTCCTTGAGTGGCCCAGCCACAGCCCAGACTTGACCCCAATTAAACATCTCTGGAAAGACCTGAAAATAGCTGTGCAGCGACACTCCCCATCTAACCTTACAGAGCTCGAGAGGATCTGCAGAGAAGAATGGGAGAAATACCCCAAATATAGGTGTGCCAAGCTTGTAGCTTCATACCCAAGAAGACTTGAGGCTGTAATCGCTGCCAAGCGTGCCTCAACCAAGTACTGAGTAAAGGGTGTAAATACTTATGTACGTGCAATATTTCAGTTTTTTATTTTTAATAAATTTGCAAAAATTTCTACAAAACCTTTTTCACTTTGTCATTATGGGGTATTGTGTGTAGATTGATGAGAAAAAAAGGAATTTAATCCCTTTTGGAATAAGGCTGTAACATAACAAAATGTGGGGAAAGTGATGTGTGGGGTGTGAATACTTTCCGGATGCACTGTATAAGGGCACATACATATGATCATACTCAAATGACAAATTTAGAGGCCTACTTGGCTGCTATGAAAAATTGGATGTCGCTAAATTTCCTGCTTTTAAATTTGGATAAAATTGAGATGCTGGTCCTTGGCCCTGTTAGACACAGACACCAATCTGATCAAGTAACAACAACAATCGACAACTCTGTGATTTCACAAAGTGTGGCACCCAAAAATCTTGGTGTTACGTTTATCTCTGCCTTTCCTCTGATAAGAACATTAAAGAAATGTTCTTATCAAGAACAATGATAAGAACATTAAAGGAATGTTCTTATCGAAGGAATGTTCAAGGGTGCCTTTTTCACTTATGTAACATAGGTAAAATTCAGTCTTTTCTGTCTATGGTGGACGCAGAGACTCTAATGCATGCATTTGTTTCATCCAGACTTGATTACTGCAATGTTCTATTTTCAGATTCGCCACATACTAGTACTAAAAGTCTTCAGATGGTTCAAAATGCTGCAGCTCAAATCCCACATAAAACTAGAAAATTTGACCATATTACACCGATTCTGGCCTCCCTTCATTGGCTTCCTATCCATGTCAGATCAGACTTCAAGGTGCTTCTGTTGACTTATAAAATCCTAAATGGGCTCGCTCCATCTTACCCGTCTAACCTCTTTAAACCGTACATTCCATCTCGAGCTCTCCGCTTTCAAAATATAGGGCTCCTGTGTATACCCAAAGTTAAAAAGATGTCAGCTGGTGGCAGGGCCTTTTCCTATCGGGCCCTGTTCTTGTGGAATAACCTGCCTGCTGCTGTCAGACAATCAGTCTACTGAGTCCTTTAAATACAAACCTAAAACATCTTTTTGCCTTCACCTACAGTTAGTTGCCTTTAAACTGAGTACTTCATGACCTGTACTGCAGGGCGGATCAGTTTCTGCCTCAATGAATTTACCAAGTACTGTTCTGCTGACAAGATTTTCGGCAGAAAAGTCAGGAAAAAATGCAAAATAAATGCAAAAAGCAACAACAGGATTTCCCTTTGTGACATAAAATAAAAGATAAAGTGTAAAAGCGTCATTATATGCATCATTATTTTCACTACATACAACCACTTCTGCCAACTACTAAAGACAGATTTTATACACTTTTTCACCAGTAGATCTAAATGGGTTTTCCATGACTGCTCCATAAGCTTTAGCTTAATTTCCATGACCAAAGGAAACTATTTTAGAGGAGTGTTTTGGTGCTGTATATCATGTTAAAGTCTGTATATTTCAAATAGTATTTATGAATCTCTCTATTTTTGTACTTTTTTATTTTGTCCATTTGGAGCCACTGGTTGTTGAAACTGCACTTCCCAGTATACTGTCCACAAGATAGCTAGCTCTCTGAGGAGTCAGCCCTTTGTTCCATCACCCATGTGGGTTAAGCTATCGAATAGGTTAGCTATCGGTTAAAGTTAAGTTAAGGTATGCGTTGGGTTAAGGTAAGTTGTAGGTAGAGTTTAAGTCAGGTTAAGTTAAGTTTAGGTAAGTTCAATGAAATAGGGTTGAGGGATCATAGGGCTAAGGGAACATAGACACACTCCCCTATCTGATATGAAAGCTAGCCAAGGGAGGTTAGCATACTGAGACAAAGTGTTTTTTTTTTGTTTTTGTTTTTTAAATTGGTCCATCAATCTTTAACAGACTTGATGCTGCTTTAGTCACATTTCCATGATTTTTTTCAAAAGTTTCCCATAAAGGGAGTGTCCGGGTAGCATAGTGGTCTATATCATTGCCTACCAACACGGGGCTTGCCGGATTGAATCCCTGTGTTACCTACGGCTTGGTCGGGCATCCCTACAGACAAGATTGGCCGTGTCTGTGGGTGATAAGCCGGATGTGGGTATGTGTCCTAGTCACTGCACTAGCGCCTCCTCTGGTCGGTCGGGGCGCCTGTACTGAGGGGTGGAGGAACTGGGGGGAATTAGCATGATCCTCCCACACGCTACAACCTCCTGGTGAAACTCCTCACCGTCAGGTGGGAAGAAGCGGCTGGCGACTCCATGTGTATCGGAGGAGACATGTGGTAGTTTGCAGCCCTCCCCGGATCAGCGGTGGGGGGGGGGGGGCGACCAGGACAGCTCGGAAGAGTGGGGTAATTGGCTGGATGAAATAGGGGAGAAAAAAAGTTTCCCATAATTTTGGTTTTCCACAAATTCACTGAGCTTTCCAGCTTCTTCATGACTGTACGCACCCTGTAAAGGGCAGGTTAGTCAGTGGCCGAAAGCCCTCCTTCTCCTCAGCGATGGCAGTCTCAGTGGAGGCTGATAGGCCAGCACTGACTCACAACAGAGCAGTTGGAGTGCCACCACATCAGCTCCTGCCCTGCCAGCTCGAATCTCCTGACTTGGCTGGGTGACTGATTGTGCTTTTCAAAGAGCTGCTTATCGCCGGACACGTTATACATTTGGGCAAATTACATAAATGATGACCGGCAATTTATCATAATGTAGTTTTAAAATGCAGACAATTTGGAATTCGTGTAAAATCGTTAGCGATCTATTAATCAATGTCTTTACAATGTACTCGGAGGCAGTGATTTGAGTCTGGCACCGATGAATGAACATTTTGTGGGATTAAGTGGATTTACTCATAAAAAACAGGATATCTGCTGTTGTAACTCAGCTCATCCATTTGTCCTCTCATCTGTACATCCGTTTGGAAGGAGGGTTGAGGCTGAAAGAGAGCAGCAGGAGCTGGGACACAGTGATGCGGTCTCTGACTAAGTGGTGAGGGTTATGTAACCGGCAGAAGGTTTCTGGTGCTGTTTGCACCAGAAAAACCGGATCAACGTGAGCAGTAAACCACAGGTCTCAGCTTGTTGTCGGTTCTCAAGGGGCCTAGCTTGAAAACCCACCACCAACCAAATCCACCACACTAGTTAACATTTTGAGATTTGATATACTATATCAATCTCCGTGGGGAAATTCTTCTCTGCATTTAACCCATCCTAGCTGTGTAGCTAGGAGCAGTGGGCAGCCGCCACGCAGCACCCGGGGACCAACTCTAGATCTTTGTTTGTTCTCCACGGGGAGAACATCCAAACTCCTCCCAGAGGATGACCTGGGATGACCCCCCCCCAAGCTTGGATGACCCCAGGGTTCGAACCCAGGACCTTCGTGCTGTGAGGCGACAGCGCGAACCACTGCGCCACCGTGCATTTTGAGACTTGAAATACAGACAGGCAAAAAGACAAAGTAAATGAACCCAGCCTACCTGACACCCCCCCCACCCACCCACTGGGTGCAGCATTGTGGTCGGAGCCTACACGTCCGTTCAGAACATGAGCTGCTCTACTGAGAGGAGCTGGAAAGTCAATAGGACTCTCTCTCCCTCTCTCTCCATCTAGCCTTAACAAACCCCACTTCCTGGCAATAACATCAGAAATAACTCATTAAAAGAATCCTTTGCAATGCTAAACCATCTCTGCCTCGCTTTCCCACACTTTCAACTCACTGATGGCTTGTTTACGCATCCAGTCAAAGCTTTTATTTTCTTTTTTGAATGCTCTTCCAGGAAGGGACTCACATGACTAGTGTGTGTGTGTGTGTGTGTGTGTATGTGTGTGTGTGAGGGATCAGATCGTGATTAACTGCATCCGGGTATATATACCTGTCTGGGGGGGGGGGGTGGAAGGAGGTGGAGAAAGAGAAAGCATCAAATAGAGAAATATAGGAATTGTGTGTACTGAGTGTAAGTGATTGTGAAGCTGCGTGCTTTGTGTGAAGCTGTGTGTGTGTTTGTGTGTGTTCGTGCGCTTCAGACAGACAAAAGTGAAGCTCTTCTGCCCCCCCCCCCCAGATCAAGCTCATTAACGGGGCAAAACAAGGTACGCATTCAAAACTTAGCACCCTCTATTGTGATTCATACAAAGAAGAAGCCACTTTATTTTGTCATTGTACAGGTTACAAAGGAAGTCTTCTCTGCATGTAACCCATCCTATTGTGTAGTAGCAGTGGGCAGCTGCAGCGCCTGGGGACCAACTCCAGTTCTTCTTTCCATTGCCTTGCTCAGCGGCACAGACAGGAGTATTAACCCTAACCTGCATGTCTTTTTGATGGTGGGAGGAAACTGGAGCACCCGGACCTGGGACGGTGTGGGGTTCGAACCCAGGACCTTCTTGCTGTAAGGCAACAGTGTTAACCACTGGACCACCATGCCGCCCTATGCACATAAGCACAGATACCAAGCACACCTAACACACACAGGACCTGGTCCTAGTCTGATTGGCTACATCTCCAGAGTCTGGTTGCCCTACATACAATGTTGGTGTGTGTGTGTGTGTGTGTGAGGGAGGAAGGGGGTGGGGTAGAGTAGAGACAGAGACTCAGAGCACAAGTCTAATTAAAACTTGAGATCCTAGGGCCTCGCAAAAGTACACTGTTTGTAAAAGAGTGTATGTGTGCATCTGGGTGTGTATGTGCAGGCATCTGAATGTGGGACTTAGCACTGATGTGATCTTGACTGCACTGCCACGCTGTTACTACTCCCACAAAACAATGTGTGAGTATACAGGGTACAACAAGTGTGAGTATACAGGGTAGCAAAGGTGGCTTTTCTGAACGATCTGCTCACCATCAAGTGCTGCACATATCGTGACTAAGGGAACTAAATAAGTCAGAAAGACGGTGAAGTGGGCATCTGGGTGGCGTGGTGGTCTATTCCGTTGCCTACCAACACGGAGCGTGCCGGTTTGAATCCCCGCGTTACCTCCGCCTAGGTCGGGCGTCCCTACAGACACAATTGGCTGTGTCGGACATGGGTATGTGTCCTGGTCTCTGCACTAGCGCCTCCTCTGGTCAGTCAGGGCAACTGTTCCCGGGGGGGGGTGACTGGAGGGAATAGCGGGATCCTCCCACACGCTACATCCCCCTGGCGAAGCTCTTCACTGTCAGGTGAAAAGAAGCGACTGGTGACTCCACATGTATAGGAGGAGGCATGTGGTAGTCTGCAGCCCTCCCTGGATCAGCAGAGGGGGTGGAGCAGCGACCGGGACAGCTCAGAAGGGTGGAGTAATTGGCTAAGTACAATTGAGGAGGGGGAAAAAAAGGGGGGGGGTCCAAAAAAAAAAGGGATAGTGAAGTTTGCAAATGTTAAAATGCCAAGCAAATTACACAAGTGGCTTGGATGGATGGATGGATGGATGGATGGATGGATGGATGGATGGATGGATGGATGGATGGATGGATGGATGGATGGATGGATGGATAGGTGGGTGGGTGGACAGATGGTCAGACAGCGAGAAACAAGTCATAAACAGAAATGGAAAGACAGATGACAAGCAAGAGAGAGAGTAATGGGCGAGATAAATAACAGAGAGACAGACCGATAGACAGACAGATATGAATATGGTGTCCATTTAATCATGAACCCAGAGTGCCAGTTAAATGCTCAGTATGGAAATGCAAAGATGGAAACATAAGGTCCAAAATGGAAGATGAGCCATTTGAAAAACCCAACTGACAACATGAAAATAACCAAACAAATATTTGTGAATTAACTCTTAGAGTGAATACCTTCCTTTTCAAAGCATTAGCATTGCAGACAAACAAGGTAAGACATTATTGCTTCTCCATTAATGATAAATAAATGCACTAGAAAGGTAATAGGGCTGAACTACATTGACTAAAATCAATATGGCAATATCTCTATTTTTTTGCAATATGCATCGCGGTATTAAAGAATAAAACAGAGTCCCATAATTTCCCTAGATACACACCGCTTTTATATTCACAGCTGCAAAGAATCTGCCCCTCTAACAATGATTGGGATGGTTTCAGAGGAGGAAATAAGGCTGTTATCCAACAAGTCATTAAATCAGGCTGCACTACTTGTCAGATGGACTAGAGAACACTTTTCCTCAAGAGCAGCTATAATGAAGTGGAAACCGCTAGATTTGGGTTTCTATCAAACGATAAGAGTTTTAGCCTCACAAGACAGATTTGCTTTACATCAAATCCTTTTCAATGGTGACTATTGCACACCGTATTCTGCTTCCAGTGTGGGAAGACAGTTGCGCAAATTCGTGTTTGCAGCAGCCTCACCCGGTGCCGTCCATGTCCTCACCCAGTACCGGCCATGTCTTTCTCCTCGTCTGCTTCTAAGTTTTGTCTTTGTTTGACGTCTGGGAGAGCTGGCACTGGATCGGCTGGGAGAGCGGTGCAGGCTAAGCTAACTGCTAGCCCATGCAGACCGGCACTTCTGATAACACCGAGGGCGGTCTGGCAGCGGCCTCGCCTAGTGTTGACTGTGGTGTTTCTGATGTCGTCGTGAGGAGTATGGGGAGGTGTGAGGGGAGCTTGGTCTGCTTCGTCCGATGGGCCCAGGGAGCACGGCCCCTGCCTGCAGCTGCACCCGAGGAGGAAATGCTGAGGGCGGTCTGACAGGACGCGGAAGCGGGGCAGGCTAAGCTAACTGCTAGCCCATGCAGACTAGCGGTTCTGACAGCCGTCCTGGCTAGCGTTGTTCCCTTCGACAGTGATTTTTTATTTAGTTTGGGTATATGTGTTCTTGTAGTTTTTGGATGTGTTTTTGTCTTTGTGCTGTACTGCTGTGGGCTGGGGGAAACAGCATTTAATTTCATTTCATGTATGCAAGTGCATAACCCAGCCACTGAGGATGCACAAGCCAGTGCATGCTTAGCGCCAGTCCCAAGCCCAGACAAATGGGGAGGGTTGCATCAGGAAGGGCATCCGGCGTAAAATCTTTGCCAAATCAAATATGTGGATCATAAATACGATTTACATACCGGATCGGTCGAGGCCCGGGTTACCAACGACCGCCACCGGTACTGTTAACCAGCAGGGTGTCGGTGGAAACTGTGCTACTGTTGGGCGAAGGAGAAGGAGAGGGGGAAGGCATGTCCAGAGGCAGCTAGAGAGGAGGAAGTTTAGGCGTGAGGTAAGAGTTGGAACTTTGAATGTTGGCACTATGACTGGTAAAGGGAGAGAGCTGGCTCATATGATGGAAAGAAGAAAGGTAGGCATACTGTGTGTGCAAGAGACCAGGTGGAAGGGCAGTAAGGCCAGGAGTATCGGAGGTGGGTTCAAACTCTTCTACCATGGTGTGAATGGGAGGAGAAATGGGGTAGGGGTAATTCTGAAGGAAGAGTATGTCAAGAGCGTGCTGGAGGTGAAGAGAGTGTCAGACAGAGTGATGAGTATGAAGCTGGAAATCGAAGGTGTATTGCTGAATGTTATCAGCACATATGCCCCGCACGTTGGGTGTGAGATGGATGAAAAAGAAGAATTCTGGAGCGAGTTGGACGACGTGGTGGAGAGGGCACCCAAGGAGGAGAGAGTGGTGATTGGAGCGGACTTCAATGGACATGTTGATGAAGGGAACAGAGGTGATGAGGAGGTGATGGGAAGGTATGGAGTCAAGAAGAGAAATGTGAAAGGACAGATGGTGGTCGATTTTGCGAAAAGGATGGAAATGGCTGTGGTGAATACATATTTCAAGAAGAGGGAGGAACACAGGGTGACGTACAAGAGTGGAGGAAAGTGCACACAGGTGGACTATATGTTATGTAGAAGGCGCGATCTAAAAGGGATTGGAGACTGCAAGGTGGTGACAGGGGAGAACGTAGCTAGGCAACAACGGATGGTGGTCTGTAGGATGACTTTGGAGACGAAGAAGAGGAAGCGAGTGAAGACACAGCCGAAGATCAAATGGTGGAAGTTGAAGAAGGAAGACTGTTCAGGCAGTAGTTAAGACAGGCACTGGGTGGTAGTGAAGAGTTGCAAGATGGCTGGGCAACCACTGCAGAAATAGTGAGGGAGACAGCTTGGAAGGTACTTGGTGTGTCATCAGGAGAGAGGAAGGAAGACAAGGAGACTTGGTGGTGGAATGAGGAAGTACAGCAAAGTATACAGAGGAAGAGGTTGGCAAAGAAGAAGTGGGATAGTAAGAGAGATGAAGAAAGTAGACAGGAGTACAAGGAGATGCAGCGTAAAGCAAAGAGAGAGGTGGCAAAGGCAAAGGAAAAGGCGTATGGTGAGTTGTGTGACAGGTTAGACACTAAGGAAGGAGAAAAGGACTTGTACCGATTGGCTAGACAGAGGGACCAAGCTGCAAAGGATGTGCAGCAAGTTAGGGTGATCAAGGATAGAGATGGAAATGTACTGACAAGCAAGGAGAGTGTGCTAAGAAGGTGGAAGGAATACTTTGAGGGGCTGATGAATGAAGAAAATGAGAGAGAGAGAAGGTTGGATGATGTAGAGATAGTGAAACAGGAAGTTCAGTGGATTAACGAGGAAGTGAGGGCAGCTATGAAGAGGATGAAGAGTGGAAAGGCAGTTGGTCCTGATGACATACCTTTGGAGGCATGGAGATGTTTAGGAGAGATGGCAGTGGAGTTTTTAACTCGATTGTTTAACACAATTCTGGAAAGTGAGAGGATGCCTGAGGAGTGGAGAAGAAGCATACTGGTACCGATTTTCAAGAACAAGGGCGATGTGCAGAACTGTAGCAGCTACAGAGGTATAAAGTTGATCAGCCACAGCATGAAGACTTGGGAAAGAGTAATAGAAGCTAGGTTAAGAGGAGAGGTGATGATCAGCGAGCAGCAGTATGGTTTCATGCCACGAAAGAGCACCACAGATGCGATGTTTGCTTTGAGAATGTTGATTGAGAAGTATAGAGAAGGCCAGAAAGAGTTGCATTGTGTCTTTGTAGATTTAGAGACAGCATACGACAGGGTGCCGAGAGAGGAGGTGTGGTATTGTATGAGGAAGTCAGGAGTTGCAAAGTATGTAGGAGTGGTGCAGGATACGTATGAGGGAAGTGTGACAATGGTGAGGTGTGCGGTTGGAATGACAGATGGGTTCAAGGTGGAGGTGGGATTACATCAAGGATCGGCTCTGAGCCCTTTCTTGTTTGCAATGGTGATGGACAGGTTGACAGACGAAATCAGGCAGGAGTCTCCATGGACGATGATGTTCGCGGATGACATTGTGATCTGTAGCGAGAGTAGGGTGCAGGTTGAGGAGAGCCTGGAGAGGTGGAGGTATGCACTGGAGAGAAGAGGAATGAAAGTCAGTAGGAGCAAGACTGAATACCTATGCGTGAATGAGAGGGAGGACAGCGGAATGGTCAGGATGCAAGGAGTGGAGGTGACAAAGGCATTTGAGTTTAAATACTTGGGGTCAACTGTCCAAAGTAACGGGGAGTGCAGTAGAGAGGTGAAGAAGAGAGTGCAGGCAGGGTGGAGTGGGTGGAGAAGAGTGTCAGGAGTGATTTGCGACAGAAGGGTACCAGCAAGAGTTAAAGGGAAGGTTTACAAGATGGTTGTGAGACCAGCTATGTTATATGGTTTGGAGACAGTGGCACTGACGAAAAGACAGGAGGCGGAGCTGGAGGTGGCAGAGTTGAAGATGCTAAGATTTTCACTGGGAGTAACGAAGAAGGACAGGATTAGGAACGATTATATTAGAGGGACCGCTCAGGTTGGACAGTTTGGAGACAAAGCAAGAGAGGCAAGATTGAGATGGCTTGGACATGTGCGGAAGACAGGAAGAAATGGAAATGGATGATCCGCTGTGGCGACCCCTAACGGGAGCAGCCGAAAGTAGTAGTAGTTCATGTATGCAAGTGCATGAAGTGAAATGACAAGTGTTCCTGATTCCTGACTGGTATATTGCAACGGCAATTCTGACACAACATATTGTTTAGCCCTGTTAGGTAAAGCTCTATTTTAGCCAAAATGGGCGTGAAATCCTTTATTTCCATCTATTCAGGATCTCTTTCATTATGTCACTTTACAAAGTATTACTATGTTTATGTATATTTGCATATCTATTTATGAGTACTGCTTTTCAAATGAAGCCAAATGACCGGGGCAAGAACTGTATGATGGATTTCCTGACGATGATGAGGAACGTGACTGAAATGCTAAACGCCTGTTGGAGATCCAGCCGTCAGTCACAAGAAATCCTGGTCCTACAGACGCACTGAAGCGGCAGTTCCTTTGTTTCCTCTGCTCCAAATCAACTGCATCAATCTGAATTCCCAGCCGTCAGCCGGGGGGAAATGCACTGCAGGGCAACCGACGGAGGAGAGACTGGAACGGGCACGGGCGCCATGCATCATTAGCCTGGTGAGGAGCGCTTGGAGACTGGTGCCGTTAGCGACCGTGTGTGTACATGTGTGTTTGCACTTGTATTGTGAAGAAAGCTGGTCATCAATTGAGGTTGTAAAGATGAGACAACCCCTCCAAGTGAGCATGTCTTGAATGGGGGGTTGTAGGTTAGTAACAGGGGAGTTAGCAGGTAATGTGTGTTAGGATAGCGGCGTTTAGTTGTGTGGGTTAGGGGTCAGGGAAAATATGGAGTCAATAGGAGATCTTTGATATAGAAATTTAAAAAAAAAATGTCCGTATGCATGTCTGCACGTGCATGTGTGTGTGTGTGTATGTGTGTACACAAAAGTGTACGCGTGTGTCCATGCATGTGTGTACAAGTAGAGCCAAGACTTCTGCCTGGAAGAGCTGGGTACATTAGAATAGTATGTTAAAAGAAAACCAAGTTACTGAATCCATAAAGTCCATACATCCGGTATCTGAACTGCTTATCCTGCTCTCAGGGTCACAGGGATGCTGGAGCCTATCCCAGCAGTCATTGGGCAGCAGGCGGGGAGACACCCTGGACAGGCCGTCAGGCCATCACAGCCCCCCCCCCCCCCCCCCACACACACACATTCATACCCAGGGACAACTTAGTACGGCCAATTCACCTGACCTACATGTTTTTGGACTGCGGGAGGAAACCGGAAACCCCGGAGGAAACCCACGCAGACACGGGGAGAACATGCAAACTCCACACACAAAGGACCTGAGACAGCCTGGGGTTTGAACCCAGCACCTTCTTGCTGTGAGGCAACAGTGCTAACCACTGGACCACCATGCCGCCAACATTACTGAACACGGGCGTCCAGGTAACGCAGTGGTCTATTCCGTTGCCTACCAACACAGGGATCGGCGGTTCGAATCCCCGTGTTACTTCCGGCTTGGTCGGGTGTCCCTACAAACACAACTGGCCATGTCTGCAAGTGGGAAGCAGGATGTGGGTAGGTGTCCTGGTTGCTGCACTAGTGGCTCCTCTAGTCAGTCGGGTTGCCTGTTTTGGGGGGGGGGGGGGACTGGGGGGAATAGCGTGATCCTCCCACGCGCTACGCCCCCCTGGTGAAACTCTTCGCTGTCAGGTGAAAAGAAGCAGCAGGTGACTCCACATGTATCGGAGGAGACGTGGTAGTCTGCAGCCAGAGATGGCAAAGCCAGGTCCAGAAAGTACAAATCCGAACCATGTATTTCTTCCACCTATGTACTAAATCAGCTGATTGCATTACCCTATCAAGATGATGAGTGGGGTTGATTAGAATCAAGTGGTTTAGCACATGGGTGGAGCAAATACATGGTCAGGAGTTTTACTTTCTGGACCTGAATTTGCCACCTCTGTCTGAAACCCTCCCTGGATCGGCAGAGGGGGTGGAGCAGCGACCGGGACGCCTTGGAAGAGTGGGGTTATTGGCTGGATAAGAAAAGGGGGGGGGATTATTGAACACACACACACCCTTATTTATACCAACACAAGGTACCGTATACATCCCGTGGAAGGGTCAGTCTACAAACACCCTATATTGACTGCGTTAGGTTCTTATAACCGCTTGGTGAGCAATATCACAAGGTCCTAGGGGCCATATCTAGATCCAGGTATGATGCACGTGTGTGAGAGCATGCACGCTTGCATACAGGCATATGGTTCCCAAATCTCTCCATTAACTCTCCCAGTCAGCAGTGTCAACAGCGCAGCTGGCATCCTGACCTGAAGAAAAGAGCCTGGCCATCAGCCAAGAAAATCTCTCTGCCTTCCTTCCCTCCACCTCACTTTAAATCGACACTTTTCCAGAATGCACTTGCGGATGTGCAATTTACAGGGGTTTCACCGAAAACACGTTTCTTTACCTTTATTTATCCAGAGAAAGTTGGCCCAAATCCTGGACCAGCTGTGAAAGTTCGTTTGCCAGTTGGTCCAGTATTCAATGTGGCAGCCGTCCAGCTACAAACCAGCCCTTCTGATGTGAAGCCGGACGACCACCGCCCACCTGACTAGCATGCCAACGTGTACAAAGACACTGTGAGAGGTAAATGATCACATAGCAGAAACGTCCTCTGGTACTTGGAAGTTTTATACTTTTTTTTAACTTTCGTTTTTATTATTTTTTATTTTCGTTTATATTATTTTGTATATGAGAAGACAAAAGATAACAATAGATGACAAAGACTTAACATAATATAACCCCCCCCCCCGACAGCAACGACTGAATTAAGAGGGGATAAAATGGGGTAATATCTCTGGATGTTGGTTCGAGGTAGATTTGAGGTAGCTTTGGGTTCATGGGGATAGTCCGGTGAAAGAGACTTGGGCCGTCAGTAGAAGAGAGAGTTCGCCGGCAGTGAGAGACGAGACAAGAAGAGAAGAGAAATGAATGGGTTCAAAATGAAATAAAATTTCTCTGCCTTGTTTTGTTGTGTATTATCTAATCTTTTCATGCACGCGACTCCTTAAATCTCTCATCCACTGTTTAAGAGAAGATGGTTGAGTGGACTTCCCGCCCGGAGAAACAACTGTTTGGTGATGAGGGTGGAGATGGCTGGGGCATCTTTCTGGGAGTTAGCGAGAGGAACATTTTTGGGGTGAAAGGCCAAGAAGAGCAGTGAGTGGGGAAGGTTCCATGGTTGTTTTTAGTCAAATATTGACTTCCATGGGCATCTGGGTAGCGTAGCGGTCTATTTCGTCGCCTCCTAACATGGGCACTGTTGGTTCGAATCCCCGTGCCTCCTCTGGTCAGTCGGGGCGCCTTTTGGGGGGGGGGGGGGAATAGCGCGCTCCTCCCACGCGCTACATCCCCCTGGTGAAACTCCCCCGTCAGGTGAAAAGAAGCAGCTGGTGACTCCACATGTATCGGGGGATGCATGTGGTAGTCTGCAGCCCTCTCTGGATCAGCAGAGGGGGTGGAGCAGAGACCAGAACAGCTCGGAAAAAAGGATAATTGATCAAGTATAATTATAAGTATCAAGACTTCCATAAAGTTAATGTCGGGCAGAGCCAAAACATTTGAATCAATGTAGCTGGAGCCTGCTTGCATCTATCACAGGGAGGGTCAATGTCAGGTTTAATTTTAGACAGCCTGATCTTGGTCCAGTGTATTCAGTGAATAAGCTTCAGTTGGACAAGACTGCGACAGGTGCAGATGGAGGAGGAATGGATTCTGTCTAAGACTTCATCCCACTCATCACCCTGAAACTTTAAAAATCTAACTCAGTCTCCCACTGCTGTCTTACTAACAGATCTCGAGATGGTGTGACGTTTGTGATAAGGTATAGATGGGAGACAACCCCTCTGTGAACACTGACCTCCAGTGTATTATCTAGCAGAGCTTTAGGAGGAGGCGGCGGAAAATCTTTACAGTTTTTCCTCACAAAATCACCAATCTGAAAATATCTGAAAAGGTGAGTTTTGGGGATTTCGAATTTCAGGGACAATTGAGGGGAGGAGGCAAACATTTTATCTATATACAGACCTTCAAATGTTGTAAAACTTCTCTTATGCCACATTGTGAAGGCATTATCATTCAGAGAGGGAGGGAAAACTGGGTTTTTGTTACAGGGAGACAGTATTGGAGTTGCTTGAAATCCGTAGTGGCATTTCAACTATTTCCATATTAGCAGGGATTGACTAACAGCAGGGCTATACTTTAGATTAGAAGGAGACATGGAGAGCAGGGTGCAAGCCAGTGCCGTAAGGAACATTGGTCTGCATGAAGTTTCCTCCATCTGCACCCAGGCAGGGACATAGTTACTAAGGCCGTAATGACAATGGGGCAAGTGCAGGATGCTGTGTATATGTGCCGCTTCTGATGTGGGAAGATGGTGGCACAAATTCACGTTTGCAGAGGCCTCACCCAGTACCAGTGTGGGAAGATGGCGGCACAAATTCACATTTGCAGCGGCCTCACCCAGTACCAGTGTGGGAAGATGGCGGTGAATTCACATTTGCGGTTGCTTCACCCAGTACCGTCCATGCAGTGTCTTTGTCCACACCTGCATTAAAGTTTGTCCTCGTTTGATGGCTGGGAGAGCTGGTGCTGGATCGGCTGGGAGAGCTTGGTCTGCTTCGTCCTGTGGGCCCAGGGACCACGGCCCTTCCTGGAGCTGTGCCCAAAGAGGAAACCTCGAGAGCGGTCTGACAGGATGCAGAAGCGGGGTTGGCTAAGAGAACCGCTAGCCCATGCAGACCAGCAGTTCCGATAACACTGAGGGCGGTCTGGCAGCGGCCTCGCCTAGCCTTGACTGTGTTTTTAGTGTTGTCATGTGGAGCGCGGGGAGGTGTGTCGAAGGTGTCTGGCTGGGAGAGCTAGTGTTGGATCAGCTGAGGGAGGATGGTCTGCTGCGTCCTGTGAGCCCAAGGAAATTTGGAAGGGGAAGCCTGATGCTTTTGGCATCTGTCAGAGTATCTTTCTTATTCTAACAGGGCCTTTATTCCATATAAAGCAAGAAATGGCTTGGTCTAGGGTTTTAAAAAAGGACTTGGGGAAGAAGATTGGGACTGTGAAAAAGATTAAGAAACTCGGGCAACACATTCATTTTTACCGAGTTAATACGACCTGTAAGAGACAGATGGCCAATGAGCAAAGTCGAGTCTAGTGCGCTCAAGAGTAGAAACGAAATAATTTTTATATAAACCTGCACATTTTCATGTATTTAAAGTCATTTAGAGCAGATTTGAATGGGGCAGCTGGGGGTCAATGACAGCAACTGGAAGTTTTATACTTTTATATTATAACACTCCATACTTCTTAGAACTGTTTCACCGAGTAACTCCTATCTCTCCATCCATCCATCCATTCAGCCACTACCCAAACCACTTATCTTGTTCTCAAGGTCCTCCAACCTCTCCTCCCTTGCCAATGAGGCCTCCTGCCTCCTGTGTGTCCCTCTTGTGTCGGGCATAAAACTGTTCTCAGACAATAGCAGAAAGAAACAGTGTGGTTTCTCAGCACGTACACAATTGCGGTGTGTGAATGTGGGCTAAAACATTCATACACCGGCCTTGGGCGTACATAATATAGCTGTTAGCGGGGGAGCGGGGTTTAGATAACACCTCCAATTGTGAAGAATTTCAGCATCACAGAGTGTGACTGTGTGTGTACACATGCGAGTGAATGATTAAGTTAACATCTGCGGGTGTGTTTCCTTGTGTGTGTGCGTGTGTTTGTATTATGACTTCAGCCCTCAAGGCATTAACGTAAATCAAGAATGCATGGAAATGACCTTCTGACAATGCGTGTGTGTGTTGGTTCCCCGGAAACAGACGCGGCTCTCCACCCACGCCTCGTCTCTGGCTATCAGCAGCAGAGAGGAAACAGAATTCAAGCATCAAGACAGCTTTCAGATCTCTCCATCTCATCACTTCTTTGGATCTAGCTATGGTACATGTATATATTATGAGGGGTATATTATAAAGAGCACAAAGAGCATCTCCATCTATGAGGAAGGATAACGGTCCACAAGAGGGTGCATATTCAATGTAATGGGACTCAACAAAAGAGCTCAGATGATGACAAGACTGCCCGAGAGCATCGCTCGGGTCGGCTTGTTCCATTTACAATAAAAACCCACGACATCCACACTCACACCTGGATGACGTGGGTGAGAGGAGGCTCACACCGACAAAGCCAAGATGGTGAATACGAAGATTGTCTGACGTCACCAAAGCAGAGACACGGAGGAACAGGAAAACTTTCACCTGATAGATCAAAGTTTCATCTGAGGGATTTTGATATACTTTATTGATCCCATAGGGAAATTACACTCTGCATTTAACCCATTCTAGCTGTGTAGCTAGGAGCAGTGGGCAGCCGCCATGCAGCACCCGGGGACCAACTCCAGGTTATCTTACCATGCCTCGGTCAGGGGCACAGACAGGAGTATTATGCATATTATGCATGTCTTTTTGATGGTGGGTGAAACCGGGGCACCCGGAGGAAACCCACCGCAGACATGGGGAGAACATGCAAACTCCACACAGAGGACGACCTAGGATGATCCCCAAGGTTGACCAACCCCGGAGATCAAACCCAGGGATTTCTTGCTGTGAGTCGACAGCACTAACCATTGCGCCACTGTGCCGGGGGGGAAATAGCTGATCCTCCCACGTGCTACATCCCCCCTGGTGAAACTCCTCACTGTCAGGTGAAAAGAAGCCGCTGGCGACTCCACATGTATCGGAGGAGGCATGTGGTAGTCCGCAGCCCTCTCCGGATCGGTAGAGGGGGTGGAGCAGAGACCAGGATGGCTCGGAAGAGTGGGGTAATTGACTGGATACAATTGGAGAGAGAAAAAAAAGGGGGGGGGGGTCCAAGAAAAAAAAAGAAAAAAGAAAAAAGGGCCATTTCAAAAAAATAATCACGTGAAAATTACAGTCTATTACTAATTAAATATGAATTATTAATACTATTATGATGATTACAGCACGTTTCACTCATCAATTGTGCAGTTGGGCTTAATTAATGGCAACTTTGGAAATGTGTTAAACGTCTTCATTCTGAAGTGCAAAACAGAAGGAGGCTGAAAGGAAAAGACGGAAAGGAAGGATGCTGAGGGGTAGATCATAGGACGAGATCAGATTTCAATGGGTCAGAAGTAAATCAAGGCGCCATGCATCGGGTAGGGTTACACCTAAACGGGAAATACAAAAACCCAATTATACCCTATTGAAATACAAACTGCAATTCAACTGAAACTGCTGCTGAACTCAGTCTGAGTCTTACAGCTGCTGCACTGAATCATGAGCCCTGCTGAGGAACACCGGCACATGCTCCTTTCTACTCCTTTTACTTATTCAAATACAATAGGGCTGAACAATACAATGTAACATTGTTACAGTATCTACATCACAATGTCACTCGTGCAACAACCAAATTGCTAAGGACACAATATAAAGTAAACTGGGCCTGTCAGTCATGTTACACTATTTTTTTTAATAGAAAATTAAACCAGCAAGGTCACTACGGAAACTGATGTATAGTTACTATTTATTTCTTTTCTAATTTTGGTCATTTGAAAGAAGTCTGTAATTGGAGAGGAGGGTATTTTTGCAATAAAATGTTAAGTGATATGCAGCTTTCAGTGTCATGTAATATTTCAAACTTGAGGAAAGAGATATGAGGCCTCCTGCTGTCCCCTGAATCTTTTTTAGACACCAGCCTTCCTTCACTCATTTACAGACAAGCCTCCTTCTTTAAGGACGAGCAAAACTTCATGATAAATATTGTCTTGTTTATCGACTAGCCTGGTTTGATGCTCGGGTGTTAACTGAATACGACGGTGTCATGTTGAGTCAACCAGAGTACCGAAAAACCGTCTTACTTCCCCCTCATACAAAGCCCCTAATCATTGCTAGAGTGATAAATTCTTTCCAAATGGAGCGACTTAAGTTAAATGCTGCATGTATCTGATGAAATTACTTAACTGCTTTTATTTTCTTTCATATCGCCATACCATAAAAATAGCAAAAACATCTCATCGTCAATTTCTTCCAGTATCGCTCAACTCTACAACGCCCTTATTTGTCTTTTTCTTCTGCTGTCACCCCAGAGGGAGGTGTGAGTGCAGGCATGGCTCCCTGAAAGGAACTCAGTGTTTTGATGGAGACTGTTTCTACATGGCGGCACGATGGCGCAGTGGTTAGCGTGGTTGCCTCACAGCAAGAAGGTCCTGAATTCGAGCACCGGGGTAGTCCAACCTTGGGGGTCATGCTCTGTGTGTCCGCATGGGTTTCCTCCAGGTGCTCCAGTTTACTCCCACAGTCCAAAGACATGTAGGTCAGGTGAATGGGCCATACAAAATAGTCC
Organism: Lampris incognitus; assembly: GCF_029633865.1. Classification (NCBI taxonomy): domain Eukaryota; kingdom Metazoa; phylum Chordata; class Actinopteri; order Lampriformes; family Lampridae; genus Lampris; species Lampris incognitus. The sequence continues at coordinate 54,742,508 of NC_079215.1, read as the reverse complement.
TTAGGTGTGAATATGCGTGTGTGTATATATCGGCCCCATGATGGCCTGGCGCCCTGTCCAGGGTGTCCAAATTGGATTTCAAACAGTCTATTGTGTCACTCACAACGCAACACACAACGACAACATCAAATCCAGAGTGATGGAGGTGCAGACCGCCATGACTGCAGCACAGAACATCGCAATTATACGAGCCTCCAACTTTGTCGAGTTTGTCTGGTGTTTGGAGGGCGAGACGGTGGATCTCGGTAAACCCTGTCACCAGCGTACGTAGTTACTCACGCCTACGTCGTTACCACAGCAACCCATGCAGATATGTTGGTGATGTCTGGACTCACAAACCCGATCTGATCACTGGCAAGTAACAACGCGGACAGTCTGTCTTAAAGATCTGATTTGAGAAACAAATCCTATTTGCCTGTAGTCTGAACAAGGCCTAAGTACCTCTTGAAGGGATGAGTTTACCGTTGATAATGGATGATAAAATGGACTTGCACTGATGCTCCGATGGGAGTGGAAGCGTTAATCCATCTTTCCAGAAGTCAAGATGGGAAGGGAAAAAAGGGGGACAACTGAAAACTTCTCTCTAATTAGTCTTTTTACCTGGTGACTAAATGCTTCAGTGTAGTAACATGTGATCACCATGTTTCTAACTGCGGGGCTGCTTAATATAAAGATAAGCCCCTCGTGCCTGCTGCTAGAATCTCCAATCCATCTTCATTAGGCCGGCTGCGCTTGTGGAGTGGCTTTGATGAATGGCTTCCTCTCTACTCTCTCCAATCTATTCATTCTCGTCTACCCGCCGTTTTATATTTCTCGGCCAAACCCTTCCCCCTTCTTTTTCTGCCGACTTCATCTGCACGCATTTCTTCCCCTACCGCTTCCTCTTGTTATGTTCTAATGCCATTATGTCCGGCCGTCTCAACGGGGACGCCGCGTTTTGACTTTGCATACTTCTCCTTCTGGCCGACTCGGGTTGTTTATGGAAAGCACGGGGCAGGCCATAGGACAGGACCAGGGGAAGGGGAGAGGTCAGGGAATGGATGGCTAATGGCAAAAGACATACAGACACATACAGCCCACCAGACAGCCAGTCAGTTAGTCAGAGCCAGACTGGCCCACAGCTGAGAGGGAAAACACGTTTCAGAGCATTCCAGTTTGGAGCCACGCGATGTTTAGAATGCCTCTTCAAGTCACATTTTATTCAGATTGATTTCTGCACCAATTAGAATTATTTTAGCAGCGGGGCATCCAGGTAGCATGGTGGTCTATTCCATTGCCTACCAACACGGGGATCTCGGTTCAAATCCCCGTGTTACCCCTGGCTTGGCTGGGCGTCCCTACAGACACAATTGGCTGTGTCTGCAGGCGGGAAGCCCGATGTGGGTATGTGTCCTGGTCACTGCACTAGCACCTCCTTCTGGTCGGTCAGGGAATCTGTTCAGAGGGGAGGGGGAACTGGTTGGAATAGCATGATCCTCCCACGCGCTACATCCCCCCTGGTGAAACTCCTCACTGTCAGGTGAAAAGAAGCGGTTGGCGACTCCACATGTATCGGAGGAGGCATGTGGTAGTCTGCAGCCCTACCCGGATTGGTAGAGGGGGCGGAGCAGCGACCCGGGCAGCTCGGAAGAGTGGGGTAATTGGCTGTATACAATCGAAGAGAAAAGGGGGGGGGGAAATCCCCCAAAAAAACATAAATAAATAAATAAAATAATTTTAACAGTGAATTCAAACAGCGTTCTAAAAAACCTGCAGCTTCAGTTAAGAAGTCCACAATAAACCCATCCTGTGGCCGTTTTGTTTGAAAAATAAAAAGTAGCACCGATGATCATGGTGTGATTTAAAAACATGAAAAATACTGTGAGGTGATGTTTTGTCAGTACCAGCCAGCCCTTGCTTGGCCTCACCAGTGTCTCACTTCTCCATCTGTCTGCCTGCATTTACTGGTTCTCATTGTCCAGGGCTCTCTGGTCCGTGCTCCTGTCAATGCTCTGAGTCAACACGAGGCTCAGAGTCCATTCTGGTAGAGCGCATGCACACACACACACACACACTCATGCACACACACACACACACGCACACACAGAGGAAAAAGTTGTGCGCAGGCTTTCCAGAAGCCTGTGTGACAGGGAACAGGGGACTCGGGTCCACCCTGGTAACGCTTCAACACCTCCACGTCTGGTTCACAGAGACCCGACTGGAGGAGATGGCCTGAACTTTCAGTTCAGAAATGAAAAGTGATTTCAGAAAGAAAAAAAAAGTTGAAGAAAAGAAAAAAAATCCCCAGACAGGTTTATTGACCTGATGTGTGGTATATAAAAAAAACCCGTTTAACTTTTGGGAGACATGTAAACACTCTTTTTAGGAAGACGTTTTACCAAAACTTTTTCCTCGACTTTGATAAAGACAAAAAATATGGATATGAAGATGCAACCTCATCTAAAAATGACACTAAACACACGTGATCTTAGGAGGTCAATTGATTTATTGATGTATGTAAACGTCTCAGTCGGGTCTCTTGACTTTATCCATGTCCTACCACCTCCCAAGGATGGAGGTAAATACCATCAAGTCAAGCCAGAGTTGTCCTACAACAGGCCAAGAGTAAACACTACACGGACGCCGAGAGGGGTGCGAAACCTCCAAAGGTCACAGTCGGTGATAAAGTTGGGGTACGCAAGCCTTTCCACGTTGGAAAGGGAGCAGGACTGTACACTGACCCCTTGTCTGTGCAGCAACAGACTGGACTGAGCACCTTTATCCTAGGCGACGGGGAAAGGTGGGATGCAGCACGGCTTTCTCTCCGCCCAGAGAAACCAGCGGCGTTACCGCGGGCTGGTACAGCTGAGAAAACCTCAGTCCAGCAGAGACTTCAACAAGTCAACCTGCTCATCACAGAGAGAGACAGCTACCAGCTTGGACAAAAGGCTACGTGATGACATAGGTCCAAGCCTAAAACAGGAAGACATGTCAAGGGTGTAGGCCGATCGCTGCCCTATGAACAAAAAAATGTGAAAGTGAAATGTGGAAAATGTGAGACTAAAGGGAAAAGAAATGGCGTACAATACAGTTGTGAACTGGAGTTGAGGTGGCAGTAATATGAATGTTAGTTACTACGTTAGAGTGTTTTGATTATTATATATGACGCAGTTCCAGTTGCACTTATATGGTCTTGAAATACCGTGGAGAATTTAAGTAGGTTACCTGATAATGTTACATGACAGAAGGAAAATGTTTATGGCCGCTTAGGCAAAGTTCATTCATAATGAGATGGTAGTATTTCCACGAGTAATGGGGGAGAGGATGCATTTACAGACACTACATTCCATCACCAGCAGGTGGCTCTGTGAGACGGTGGATAGCGGAACAAGACTGCTGTAAACGGACAGAAGAAGACCAAGTAGAGCGAGAACAGAAACTTGGATGGAAGCTACGTGTGCGATTGAGGTTGGGTGTTGCTAAATAAAGTTGAATAAAAGTTAGACCCTGTTTACACTTGGTTTTAAAATGGGTTTTGGGCGATCGGAGCACAAGTGGGCAGCGAGACACATCACCTGTGTCTATTGTGCGTCTCCGAATGCGTCCTGTTGACCACTTGTGATCAGATTTCGTTACTCCGAAGAAGAAGAAGAAGAAGAAGAAAAAGAAGAATTCCTGTTACGTCCTTGTCAGGGACGCATGAGGACGCATTAGCGTTTACACTACAGAAGATATGTGGTCAAATGCGTCCCAGACCACCTCGGCAAGTGGTTTGAGTAGCCGGTTCACAAAACGTTTTGGGGGTCGTTTACAGTTGTAAACACTGGCGTAACATATTTATTATGGGCCAGTGGCGGATCTAGAGATTTTTTCCTGGGGTGGCAAAGGGGTGGCAGCTGCCACCCCGTAGATCCGCGCCTGTGAGGGGGAGGGGGATTCTAAATCGGCGACTTCTGTTTGAGATGAGCTTGGTGCGGGTCTCATTGACCTTCGCCATGCATGTACATAAAATATACTTTAAAAACATATTATCTGATTTATAAATGGGGTGGCAACAGGGGTGGCAAGACTGTGTCCCAGAGGTGGCAGCTGCCATCCCTTGCCACCCCGTAGATCCGCGCCTGTTATGGGCCCTGGTGCAAGCAACCCTCGTAGACCCCCCCCCCCCCGTCTCTCACTCGCTCACACACACACACACCACCACCACCATAGGTGGGTTTACTAAGTAATTTTTGTAATTTATTTGTATAGCACCTTTCCCAGATATACAATCACAAAGTGCTTCACAGCATAAAATATAACCAATAAAATAGAAATATCAAAGTAACAGACAAAGTTTACACAGATTAGTTATTGTTAAGGTCAGTACGTCAAAGATTGGCTACACTTCAGAACCACGGAGAGCGGACGCACCACGGACAGAGTTCGGAAACCTAAACAGACGGTCTCTAAATCAAATCAGTTGACCAGGCAATGAAACAAGTCAACAAAGCAACTAGGCTGTAATATAGCTAATAGCCTTGTCATTCGACAGTAACAGGGGAGCACACATCAGACTCAAAACCTGGTAGCTTGCATGGTTTGGCACGCACGCAGCTTTCCTTTTTTTCCTTGCTCTCCTTCCTCTTTTTACATCCACTTTTATGTGTGTAACTCATGCTTATTTTTCTAACGTTACTTAGCTAGGCTAGATAGGTAAATGATATTGCGCGCGCTAAACAAGCTATCAGCACATGCTCAAAACAGACACGTAACATTGGACTAGGACAATACATGCAGAAATATTGACGGGCCCCCCGTAGCGACGGGCCCTGGTGCCACTGCACCACCTATACTTACGCCAGTGCTTGTAAATGGGGTCTTAGTTCATCTCCCGTCATTCACTCACCAATACTATGAAAGTGCAAATGTGAATAAATAACAGACACAGTGAACTAAATGTTGTTTGTACAATTAAAAGCCCTTAGACCACAAAATGCAGACTTAAGAGTATGAAATACATGTATTACCATGTATAAGAAAAAAAAATCCCGTTATTTCAAACATGTAAACAGTTTAATGGGAACAATGCCTTCAAGGGATTACTCCCAGTTAAGGCTGTGACAACTGACCAGTTCTAACCGATGTTCTGGGCTTCATGTTTAAGATACACCTACACCGATTCAGACAGCTTGTGTTGGGCAAAATTTGGGGGGGGGTCATGGAATAAAAAATTAAATGTATCGGTACTGCCTGATATGACACGTCCATTCATCCATTATCAAACCCGCTTATCCTGCTCTCGGGATGCTGGAGCCTATCCCAGCAGTCACTGGGCGGCAGGCGGGGAGACACCCTGGACAGGCCGCCAGGCCATCACACAGGGCCCACACACACACACACACACACACATTCATACCTAGGGACAATTTAGTATGGCCGATTCACCTGACCTACATGTCTTTGGACTGTGGGAGGAAACAGGAGCCCCCGGAGGAAACCCACACAGACACGGGGAGAACATGCAAACTCCACACAGAGGACGACCCGGGAAGACCCCCATGGTTGAACTACCCCGGGGCTCGAACCCAGGACCTTCTAGCTGGCCGTCAGACCATCACAGACACCCCCCCCACACACACACACCTCACACCTAGGGACAATTTAGTACAATAAAATAATTTCAAATAAAACATTAAGATAATTAAAATAACAAAAGAAAATAATAATAATAATAAATACAAAAAATAAAAAATTTTAATAAAACAATTTTCCAAACGTAAGCCCATACCGGCCTTGTGATAGTTTTGCAAAAACTATAAAATGTCAAACAAGTTTAAAAGTCGATATAACACATGTATCTTTTACTTTTTAGCATCTAATAATCACCATTGCTGCTTCCTTCACACTGTCCGTTTACCTCCCTCTTTGCCTGTTGTCATGTGACCCCCGCAACTCACTCACATACAACCAACTTTCCGTGTGTTCCCCTACCCGACCAACGACGCACCACCAAACTCTTACAGGTCACAAGTGTGGGTTAACTTTGGCTTTTCTAAGAAGGATGCAAATCTTGATACAAGTGCAGTAACAAAACAAAAAGACAAAAGCAGCAGTGAAATATACAGGTAGCCCATCTAGCGACCACTCTAAGCCAAGTCAAGGACTCTTGTGAGAGAGCGCATCTGCCTCCCCTTGATACAGGAAGTCTTTTTTTTTTCAAATGGAAATACATTTTTTTCACATTGTTGTTAACTGAGTAGTTTGAAATGCAACCCCGTTGCATTTCAAACTACGGCCTGTTTAAAAGGAGTATTTAGAGTTGCACCGGTTTTCATATTTTACAACACACAAATGAGATACCAAATATGAAGTTAACACCATCACTCTTTCCCTCTTTCAATACTGGACTGAGAAGATGCATCGTCTTGAAACCAGTCACAAAACCATTGCTCCGTATTGAATTGCATCATATCGCACTGCATCATATTGCTTCGAGAATGGGCTCAACTGAATTGCATCAATCTTTTGACTCCTTAAAATGTTTCTAGGTGCACTGGATCACTGATTGTGCGTTGAGATACAAATGGAACGCATAGAGTAAGATGCACACCCCCACTCTCAGCACTTGTGTATTGGAGTTTGTGAAGTTGTAGCCACTGAGGACAAGCAAGTTCAGACCTTCGGCAAACCTGGATGAGTAGCTTCTACACCGACAACTGATCAGAAACTGTATCGGATCCCATTTAGACTGGCAGCCCAAATCTGATTTTTGGCAAATCCAGATTGGAATCTGATTTCTTTTATGTAGTCTGAACAGCAAAAAACACATTGGGACCTGATCTTTGCAAATCAGATTTGAGCCACATTCGGAGGTGGTTTCATATCTGATTCAAATCGGTTTTCTAATGATGTGTCTCAGTCTGGACGCTCTAGCGACTCAAATCGGATTTCAACCTGCCCGTTACGTCACTCGCAACGCGACACAACACGTTAACGTCAGATTCTCCTCCGTCGCTGATATCGTCTTGTGCGACGGAGGAGTTCTGCACCGCGACTTGACATTGCCTGAAGGGTGAGATGACATATCTCCATGGTGTTTTGTTGTTGTCTGTCTGCACAGAAGTTGCCAGCATATTACGTCGCACAACACACGTGTAACATACCCACGCGTACGCCGTTACCACAGCAACCAATGCAGATCGGTCGACGATGTGGCTGCAGTCTGAACAAAGCCAAATCTGATCTGATCGCTTGCAAATAACAGTCTGGACAGTCAGTCCTAAAGATCAGATTTGAGAAACAAATCAGAGTCTAAACGGGACCTTAGTATTACTCAGATGAATTCCGCCCATCTGTTACTCTATGCAGACTGAAAGAAAAGTAAAGACTAGAACCATTTTAGTGAGGCCCAGGTTTTGTGCAAGGGGTTCTACAGGAAAGGCTGAACGCCTACTCCACTCCACTTCCTCCTTTTCCTGACAATGTCACATAGACTTCCGCACTGTGTGATGTTTAAGTGGCACAGCTTTTCAATTTTCTTTTCTAGTTTGAATTAAAGCCCTGCACTGTTGTCCGTGGAGAGACTGAGGAAGGTGGGAGAGAAGAAGGGAAGATAGAGGGACGTCCGGGTAGCGTAGCAGTCTATTCCATTGCCTATCAACACGAGGATCGCCGGTTCGAATCCCCGTGTTGCCTCTGGCTTAGTCGGGCGTCCCTCCTGGGGAGCCAGATATGGGTATATGTTCTGGTTGCTTCACTAGCGCCTCTTCTGGTCGGTCAGGGCGCCTGTTTGGGGGGGGGGACTGGGGGGAATAGCGGGATCCTCCCACGTGTGATGTCCCCCTGGCAAAACTCCCCACTGTCAGGTGAAAAAAAGCGGCCGGCGACTCTGCATGTATCGGAGGAGGCATGTGGTAGTCTGCAGCCCTCCCCGGATCAGCAGAGGGGGTGGAGAAGTGACAGGGACACCTTAGAAGAGTGGGGTAATTGGCCGGATACAATTGGGGAGAAAAGGGGGGGGGGTCCAAAAAAAAAAGCCAGTGTAACACTGAAAACGCTTTCCTTTCGTCTTAATGGTGTTGAGGGATAGATAGAGAGAAGGAAAAAAAACTCTCACACTCCGCATGGCTGTACTCTATTGAGTTCAGAGCTACTGAGGCAAGGGCGGCTGTCGAACTTGTCTGTTAGAATGACTAGCAGCACGGCTCACTGATAATGTATGTTGGAGCTCTTCCACAGTGTCACTTCCAAGTCGTGACAATTGGGGCTTCCATGACCAGGGGCGCTTCATTCTGTACATATTCCACATGACGGTAGTCAGAATAATGGTTTGCGTGTCCAGTAACAGCGCACATTGCTCACAATCCCCTTCGAAGAGTGACAGCAGTGCGAGGCACCCTGCACAAAGCTTTGAAAGCAGACGCCGGGGGTTAGATCGGCTGCTGAAGGGCAACTAGATGACCACGACTGTGCTGGCACCAATACAAGCGCAGGCACCAGTTCAGGGAAATAAAGCTTTCCACCCTTGGAGAAATAAATGACAGAAAAATGACAACTTTTTATTGCTTATTAAACTTGTTCACCAACCACCCAACACTGAGTGACACTGGGGTAAATAAACAAACTTATGTAGACAAATTCACTTTGCCTGCAACATCCTCTTGGGGGTGGCGTTCTAGCAGTAAGAAAGAACTTCAATATGAACGGCTCATCAGCTAGTAATACTGGGTCATCTGGAGCACTGATTGCTGCATAAGTTGTAAATTCAAACTTTTCCAAACATTTGCGGATGTGACTTTTAACTAAAACGATCATGAGCGGTCAAAATGACCGTGCAAAATTTGCGTGTCATGTCACTATTTATGACGTGGGTTGGTCACATCATTTCCTTCGTGAAGTTCGTTGCTCTGTCCTACAAACACACTAGCGTTCTCCAGTGCAGAGAAATAGTCTAAACTTGATTTTTTATTATTTCCAACATGTCTGGTTACAGACGCACCATGACTACCACCGAGGCGTTGCAGGTTTTACAGGCATTGGACTGCGGCCATTTAAAATTGTTTGAAAAATAGTATTAAAGTTGTTAAAATGTTAATTTTTAGTGTCAGTTAGTTTCATAACAGACATGCTAACATATGTAATACATTACTATCTCAATTGGGTGTTTATCTTGACAGAATATAGTGTTTAAAAACTGTGGCAGTCAAAATGACTGCCCACGGTCGTTCTGGTAGTTTTTAAGTTCTGGTCGTTGTTTGGGACTGTTTCAATATTTATTTTCAGTTCTTTTTTTACATTGCACGTTTTATAGGCCTTGTTACATTTGTTAGATTTGCCATATGTGTTTTCCATTTTGTTTTTCAGGTAATATTTTCACTTTTTCAATTTTGCTATTCAAGTTCAAACATTTCTCTCTGAAGTTTAAATTGTTTAAAAATAGTATTATAGTTGTTAAAATGTTAATTTTGGTGTCAGTTAGTTTCATAACAGACATGCTAACATATGCAATGCATTAATATCTCAACTGGGTATTTATCTTGACGGAATATAGAGTTTAAAAACCTGCAGTCATTTTGACCGCCCATGGTCGTTATAGGTAGGAGTGAAATCCCGGGCGTTCTAGTGTTAAAGAAAATGTCACGAGATCTGCTCGTCACACATTTTCCTAGCCCCCCCCCCCCCCGCCCCCCAATGGCCGTCATGACATAAAATTCTTTTTTGGGGGGGGGGGGTAAATATACACTACATGGCCGAAAGTATGTGGCCACCTTAACATCACACCCCTATGTGCTTGTTGAGCACCTCATTCTAAAACCATGGGTATTAACATGAGCTGGTCCCCGTTTTAATGCTACATATAACAGCCTCCACTCTTCTGTGACGGCTTCCTACGAGATTTTGCAATATGGCTGCAAGGATTTCATGTAGCTCCGACAAACGGTTCTTGTACTGACGTTGCTTCAAGATGCAGTTTGTAACTCAGTAGTGAGTGTTGCAACTGAAGACTGACAATTCTTACGCAATACGCACTTCACCACCCAGCAGTCTTGTTCTGCGGTCTTGTGTGTCCTACCGCTTCACGGCTGGGCTGTTGTTGCTCCAAGACACTTGACAATAACAGACTTACAGTTGACCGGGGCAGATCTAGCAGGGCAGACGTTTGACCAAGTGACTTGTTGGAAAAATGGCATCCAATGACAGCAGGGCTGCATGATGTTAGAAAAAAACTTAAGATTGCAATGTTTCTTTTTCTGTGATATATATTGTGATATGGAAAACCACAATAATTTTCACCAGATAACTTGAATTGCTCTATTTGGAAAGAATTAATCATTCTAAAATGATTAAGTAATAGAAATATATTTACGGTTACCCAAAAGTATAGGGAACAGGTATGCAGGACTAAAGTGCATTACAGTTTGTGTGGAGTGTGTGTGTGTGTGTGTGGGGGGGGGTCGGCATAGGTAGAGTTACATTAGTACAGAGTAACAAAGGAAGCTGGGGGCAGGGGCTTCTTAGTTATCAAAGCAAAATGAGTTTTGAGGACAGGAAGATTCATCGGGGGGGGGGGGGCGAGATCTTCAGAATAAGAACTACTCTTCCCTGCTTGAGGGTGCAAATGGGATTCGGCAAGAGCCATGCTGCATGCCCTCCAATTTGCACGTTCGCCTCTTGAGCACACCAGAGGCCTAAAGCCCGCAAGAGCCGTATAGGGCAGAGAGCTAATGGTACTGGAACCCGAACGGAATAACAGTAATCCATTTTTCCATGTAGCTAGAATAGCTCAAAGTAGGGCAGGAGGAAGTGCTTCAGTGACTGTCCTTTGAGTCACATCCTGCCCTCCTGTGTAGCGCCCTCCTGCTCCGTATCCTCTCCATGGCCTGACTCCAACATCCCTGTGCCATTATACGCACACGCCCACATACAAAAGTCTTACACACACACAGCCAGGGTGTGATATTAATAGTCACAAACTGGCCATTTGTCCCCTGAGCACGGTGGACAATGAAGCACACTGCGAACAGCCACTGAGGGATGCGTCACTATGGAAACAGCATCGAGACACAGGAGCGATTTGACTACATTCAACTGAACAGGGCTACACACCCCTGCACACACTTAACTCACTGGCTGCATTCACAATCGTACCAAGCCACAGTTGGATGGACAGACAGATTGCCATCTTCCTACACAGCCACATGGAGATGAAGGACGGTCAGACAAACGCATGACAGGAAGGACAGGTGATGAAGAACAGCTTAACTGTTCCCAGGCCCAGAGGTAAGCTTGGCAACCAGACCCTGCAAATGTTAATTAGTGTAATTCCAAAACAACACACTATTGTGGTCTTTTTTTTCCCACATTTTTCGCCCTTTTTCTCCCCAATTGTATCCGGTCAATGACCTCACTCTTCCGAGCTGTTCCGGTTGCTGCTCCACCCCCTCTGCTGATCCGGGGAGGGCTGCAGACTACCACATGTCTCCTCTGATACATGTGGCGTCGCCAGCCGCTTCTTTTCATCCGACGGTGAGGAGTTTCGCCAGGGGAGTCATAGCACGTGGGAGGATGATGCTATTCCCCCCAGTCCCCCCCCCCGAAGAAGTGCACCGACCAACCAGAGGAGGCGCTAGAGCAGCAACCAGGACACATACCCACATCCGGCTTCCCACCCGCAAACACGGCCAATTGTGTCTGTAGGGACGCCCGAGCCAAGGCTAACAAGGGGGTTCGAACCGGCGATCCCACCCAGACGTCCCCACACTATTGTTATCTGATAGTCTTATATTATTTATATAATGATTTATATTATTGCTATTATTAATCACTCTGGCAACCATCACACAACACCACAGAAACTACATAGCAATCACATAGCAACCAACGCCATAGCAACCATATAGTAACAATCAAGCAACCACCTATGCACACAATACAGTATAGTACAGTAGAAGCAGCAAACACACAGCATTTCCTTTAGGAAATAATAAAATCATGATTCCTACTTTACTTATTTGCGTTGTATTCTTCGAGCCTTCTTCTCACCAAACTCATCAATGAAGGTCTTTAAGTCTAATTCTCTGTTTGTCTTTCCATCTGACAGTGTTGTCAGTTCCTGTACTCCTTCCTGCCCTACACAGCTAACCGAATAACTTTCCGTTAGCTTCAGTTCAGAGAAAGCTCTTTGGGCGGATGTTACGTTGACTGGAATAGTCAAAAAAGAAGAAGAAGAAGAAGGAAAGCTGTGAATACTTCTCCAACTCTGGCGGCGATGCTGCTGTTATCCACTATCAAGACCGTTGCCAACTCTTTAATTGTTTAAATTGTTATCTGATTATTTTGTTCTTTGAATGACATATGAGAGGAAAGCATCTGATATGGAGCGTCAGAGGACAGGCCATTTTTGTACTTATCAATGAGTCACTGAATCGGCTGGTAGTGTGAGTTCTGTCCAGAATTTATCGTTTGAAAATTAACTGCACAGGAAATTACTGGGCCACTCTCAGAGCCGGGCCCGAACGCAACTACATACACATAGCTATGCCCTTGTGATACAGTAAGAGATAGGGGGGACATGGACAAGGCACAAGGACAGTTCCCCCTCCAGCCCGAACAGGTGCCCCGACCGACCAGAGGAGGCGCTAGTGCAGCGACCAGGACACAGTGTTGTAGTACTCGAGTCCGACTCGAGTCGTGACTCGACTTGGACTTGAGCACTGATGACTTGGTCTTGGAGTTGAGCTCGAGCATTGACTGCATTCGGACTCGGAGGTGGGAGATGAGGACTCGGACTTGTTAATTGATAAAGGCTGTTTTTTTTTGTTAGTTTTTTTGTAATAGGCCCTAATAATTTGGCATACGACATTGATAACTATATTAATACTGTAACATTATTCAATTTCATGCAAGGGCAGGCACATGTGTTCCACCTACATGTGGATTCATGTGCATACCCTCATGTTCAGTAACAGTTGGTGCTAAGATGCCTAAAGAGACGCCCCGAATTGTGTGCTTTGCTTACATGGATTTTACATCAAATTCCAGCAAGAGCACTGCTAGATGTTTGATATGTAAACAAACTACTGAGGAGAAGACCGGGACAGCCTAAAACTCCAACAGACATCTGTCAAGGATGCACCCAGAAAAGTAAGTGAGATGCAACCAGTTGATGATACGTTTGGTGATCAGTTAACATTAGTTAACTAGCTAGCTAGCCGACGTTAGCCAAGTTATACGCCTAACCTAGCTTGCTAATTTGTGTGCCATCAGTGTCAGCAGCTAGCTAGCTAGTTAAGTTCAATAGAATAATATCATTAGAACCAAGTTAATTTTTTATAGATAACAGTAATTGTGTGTGTGTGTGTGTGTGTGTGTGTGTGTGTGTGTGTGTGCGCGCACATGACTGTGAGTGCATTTGTTTGGCTAAAATGGTGACAGCTGTGTCATTTTTGTTTAATGTAGACCTTTTTTATTTGTATGTCAGCTTTTTTACGGTGCCAGAGTGGAGCACTGGAGCCCATCATTGAACACGACTCAGACTCAACCTTGATGACTCGGACTCGGGTAATGGGGACTTGATTCGAATTCGCCTCGGACTCTTCTTTGGGGACTCGGACTCACACACTGGGGACTCGAGACTCAACTCCGACTCGGGGTTTAGTGCCTCGACTACAACACTGCCAGGACACATACTCACATCCGGCTTCCCACCCGCAGACATGGCCAGTTGTGTCTGTAGGGACGCCCGACCAAGCCGGAGGTAATACAGGGATTCGAACTGGCGATCCCCGTGTTGGTAGGCAACGGAAAAGGCCACTACACTACCCGGAGGCCCCAAGATGTGTATTTTTTAAGTGTTGCTGACTGGCATCCCCAGAATCACAGGTATTGGTGGTTAACCTTTCTTTCAACGCCTTTAGAGGTTTTTACATTTACCATTTTAATGCATTTCAAACACAACTAACTGAACAGCAGCAGCACTAAGAAAAATCCATTTAGCATCACGTCCCTTCAGTGCTTCCCGTTTCCATCCTCCACGCCAGCCTGTGTGTGAGCTGTCCCATCACCAAAAGGACATAAAAAGAAACAGGGTTCCAAAAAAGTGATTCATTCTTTCACCCTTGGAGCCAGGATCATTAAAACAAATTACTACTCCTGTCATGGTGCTACCTGCTTGCTTGGAAGCCTGCAGCTCACTTTAATTAAAAAAAAAGAATGGACAAAAGGGGGAAAAAGGGTTCTACAACACCGACAATACGCCCCTCTAACCGGCTATAAACTGGGCTGGATTTCGACCACAGATGTAACAGCAATAACCTCTATATCACCATAATCTAAGTGTTAACCTCCTCCTAACCAAATAGATTAACACTAGGTGGCCTGCCATTTCCAAACTGTCTTCTAGTAGGATATTTATGGACTAATCAGCAGCAGTGAGAGAACTGATCAATATCATCTCTCTCTTACACCCTTTCTACGTTTCTCACCCCTCTTGGCATGTTGCTCTCTTGCTCCACCATTTCTCGCCTTCTATCTCTTTAGTGCTCTCTCTCTCACACACACACACTCCCAGTCTTTTCTCTTAATCTTTGCATCGCTCACCTTTTTTTCCTCCACCTCCACCTCCTCTATCTTTCCCATCGGGGTGCCATTGGCCTGACCTGCAGCCTCTCACCTAAGCATCTTGTTTATAGGTCTACTGGCACAGCATCCATAAGTCATGGCCATGGGCTAATGACTTGAACCTACTGCACACCCAGTGACTACGGGGCTTAAGATCGCTGAGATGGCTTCCGCATCATGCCGTTCACTCTGCAGATCCTGCAAACTGGCTGTCGATCGAATTCTTACGGAAGTTATACATTTATATTTTTGCAGCATTTATGGACCCTCCGTGGTTGGGTGAGCAGTGGGTGAGAAAATTGCTTTGCGACTAATGAGGAGAAGCACTAAGGGGTGTTAGATATGCAACTTCAACTCCAGCTGAAGAAAAATTACCTCCTGACAGTAGGTTAACCCCCCCCCCCCCAGCAGCATACGGCTCAATTTACTCTCTTCTCAGGAAGAGGATTTATTTGGCTATTCAAAAAACACGGAGGTTCCACCACAATCAGGTAACCTATCTATCCAAACACTTCATTCATCGCAGATCATAAAGATTAATGCAAAAAGACATGAATAATTAATCTTTTTTGGGGGGGAGGGGGGGACTTTTTCTCCCCAATTGTATCCGGCTAATTACTCCACTCTTCCAAGCTGTCCCTGTTGCTGCTCCACTCCCTCTGCTTATCTGAGGAGGGCTGCAGACTACCACATGCCTCCTCCGACACATGTGGAGTCACGCCAGCCACTTCTTTTCACCTGACAATGAGGAGTTTCACCAGGGGGACGTAGCGCGTGGGAGGATCACGCTGTTCCCCCCAGTCCCCCCCCCGAACAGACACCCTGAACGACCAGAGGAGGCGCTAGCGCGGTGACCAGGACACATACCCACATCTGGCTTCCCACCCGCAGACACGGACAATTGTGTCTGTAGGGACGCCCGACCAAGCCGAAGGTAACACAGGGATTCGAACCGTCGATCCCCATGCTGGTAGGCAACGGAATAGACCGCTACGCTACCTGGACCCCCCAATTAATAACTAATCTTAATGTATCTGAAGAAGGTTCTTTTCCAGCAACACCTTGTTTTGTAGTCACTGCTCTTTCAGTTTTTAGAAGCGACTACTAAATTCAGTAGTGACAGTGAACACAAATGTGTTTGGCACACATTAGAGCAGAAGGGTAGTTATACTCTACTTTGCTGATCACTTTACTGGTTGTGAAGAACAACCAGTAAAACCAGTGGTGATTGCCACTGGCAGTTTTAGACAGCATTTTCAAGCTGCATAACAGCTCGTCTAACCAGAGGCATCAGCACATTAGTCAAGGTATGACCACAGACAACTGTGTCTTGTGCTCTTTCTGCTCAAGAAGCTGATACTTCTAAGAGATGTACGCTGAAACATGTATTGGAGGGTTTGGTATTGTATTTGGGACCACATCCACCTTCTATCTTCTGCCATATCGCCAACTGAAAAAAAGGGGAGGAACAGAGCAGTAGAGGAGCTCCTGTAGTGCTGAGGTCATTTAACTAACTAGGGGTGGGTGATCAGAATCAGAAACACTTTGTCAGAAACACATCGTTTCCCCCAGCCCACAGCAGTGCAACACAAAGACAAAAACACATCTCCATAAACTACAAGAACTACAAGAACACATATCTAAACTAAACAAAACAAATCACTGTCCTGGAGAACAAACGCCTGCCAGGATGACTGTCGGAACTGCCGGTCTGCATGGGCTAGCAGTTAGCTTAGCCTGTCCCACTTCTGCGCCCTGTCAGACCGCCCTCAGTGTTTCCTCTTCGGGCACAGCTCTGGTCAGGGCCGGGGTCCTTGGGCCCACAGGACGCAGCAGACCAAGCTCCCTCAGCCGATCCAATGCCAGCTCTCCCTGACAGACACCTTCAAAATACCTCCCTGCACTCCACACGACACTAAAAACAGTCAAGGCTAGGCAAGGCCACCACCAGACCGCCCTCAGTGTCGGTCTGCGTGGGCTAGCAGTTAGCTTAGCCTGCCTCGCTTCCATGTCCTGTCAGACTGCCCTCAGTGTTACCTCTTCGGGCACAGTTCCAGGCAGGGCCGTGTGGTCCCTGGGCCCACAGGATGCAGCAGACCAAGTTCTCCCAGCCGATCCAGCGCCAGCTCTCCCAGCCATCAAACAAAGACAAACGTAGATGCAGACATGGACAAGGACACTGCATGGACGGTACTGGGTGAGGCCGCCGCAACCATGAATTTGCGCCACCATCTGTCCCCACCGGTTCTGGGTGAGGCCGCTGCAAATGTGAATTTGCGCCACCACCTTCCCACACCGGAAGCGGAATATAGATATGGCCAAAAATCTTTTATAACGGCATATGTCATTTTACATCACAGTAACAGCAAAGATCATAATATAACAATTTCTGTAAATGTTCAATAAAAGAACGATTTTCCGCGTCATCTTAAGGAAGCAGAAAAGGTAGCTCACATTTCCACCAAAAGCGACAATCATGGGACAGAGTACAGGGTATTTTTCTATTCATGATAGTTTTTAAAAATCTGAACCATGTCCACACGACAGAAGAGCCATGCTGCTCCGTAATGGTTCTCATCCCTCCATCCTGTTCTGCATGTCCAACTTTGTGCCGCATCTCCATGTTGCTCCCATGTGGAAATCACATAGGGTGGTAGTGGTGTAAAGCATTATTAATAACCCCCAAATACTCTTCAAATCAATCAATCAATGGTTCTTCTTTTGGCCCTGGAAGCCAAAGACTACCCTAGATGTACAATGCGAGTGCATCTTCATACCCCTGTGTGTGCTCGCAAGCTTTGTGTTTGTCTCACTTGGAGATAAGAGAACATTTAAAAATTCCTGTTGTGTTATGTTGTGTTGGCATGTACCAAGGTACCAATTAAAATATGGTTCTTTTTCTGACTTCAAAGTGAAACTCAAGTGAAATTCTTTTCATAGACAAGTAGGAAATTAAAAGCAGACTTAATTGAAGCTAAGATCTTCTCCTAGACCAGTGGGAAATTAACAGCCGCTCTTCTAATAACCATAACCATCTATGAAAATGACTGTTTCCATTAAGGTTAGCCTAATTTGCAGGCTGGTCCCTCTGCACTTTTGACAATATTCAAAATAGTCAAAGGGTTTCGTCGGCCTCGGGGTTACAAGAGTTTTCCAAACTGATTCAAGCAAGCCGCACAACACTCAAAGTGTTCAGGGCATCACAACATTTTGAGGGTGCGAGAAAATAAGGAAAGAGTTTATGGACCCCTTTTTCACTGGAAATGCTTTGGTTTTGTTATGCAACGGCTGTCACAGGGTCAAGTGGCCATGTAAAAAACTACCTGAGCTAAAAAAATCAAACCAAGCTCCAAAAAAAAAACACCCTGATTCCTGAACTTGAAAACTCCCCAACTAGTATATGAAAGTCTCTTATCAGACATGCATGTAGTACCACAAAAGCCCAAATGAAACCGCAACAAGACCTAGTCTTGCATGTGGAAAAACGTCAGGTAATTAATTATACCATTGTAAGCATCACAGAAGACAAAAGGCTTCTGTGTTACAGTGGGTGACGGGGCCTATAGACACTGGCTTGCCCCCCTCTGGGCTCACAGCCAACAGCTCACATAAATCAACACTGCTGCTAGTGGTCAGGTGTCACTTTTATTCAAGCTATTTATCAGTGACTGGATGCTAGCATACTACAGTACACTAGGAACTCACCCTTGGGACAACATAGGCTACACAAACAGAACTTGAGTGAGCTGCATTTGATCCGCTACAAGGTTTTTAATCACTGTAGAGCAGGTCTTCCAAAAATATTTCATGTCACTGACCTCCAAAGTAGACACATTTTTGTGTGTTTTTTGATTGAAGGTATTGTTGCTGGTTTAGCATTGTATTCTACAATTTCTTTCACTTCAAGGGATTAACAACAGAAAAATACATGTGGAAATGCACCCAAAACACATTAAGGACTAGTGTTGGGGGTAACGCGTTACAGTAATATATTACTTTTAGCAATAACAAAGTAATATAACTTTGTTACTGCTAAAAGTAATATATTACTGTAACAAAGTAATATAACGGGCGGCATGGTGGCACAGTGGGTAGCGCGGTCACCTCACACTAAGAAGGTCCTGGGTTCGAGCCCCAGAGTAGTCCAACCTTGGGGTTCGTCCCGGTTCATCCTCTGTGTGGAGTTTGCATGCTCTCCCCGTGTCTGCGTGGGTTTCCTCCGGGGGCTCCGGTTTCCTCCCACAGTCCAAAGACATGTAGGTCAGGTGGATTCAGAGATACTACATTGTGCCTAGGTATGAATGTGTGTGTGTGTGTGTGTGTGTGTGTGTGTGTGTGTGTGTGTGTATGTGTGTGCCCTGCATAATGGTCTGGTGGCCTGTCCAGGGTGTCTCCCTGCCTGCTGCCCAGTGACTGCTGGGACAGGCTCCAGCATCCCCGCGACTCTGAGAGCAGGATAAGCGGTTCGGATAATGGATGGAAGTAATATAACATGTTACTAATAGGATTTTGATATTATCATAGTTACTGTCAAGTAATGTGTTACTACCCAAAATTGTGTTTACTGTATTTTTTAAAGAATTCATCCACACTGTGCTATGCCACCAGAAAAAAGATCCCCCAAAGATGGCTGCTGATTCAGACTCTACGTTTTCGAAATGGTTATACTCCCATTACTTTCTGTTTATCAAAGGACAAGAACATACTAGTCAAGTGCAATCTATGCAGTGTGTGAACTATACCATGGCTTTCAGGGGTGTTCACTTTTATTATCGGGTGGGGGGGGGCTTGCATAGGCCTCAAAGAGAAGTCTGACTGTGACTCTTGTTGCTAAGAAACATTCATAGCTACAAGAATGTAGGCCTACTTTCTTTATGTCAGCACATCTGATATATAATAATCAGCTGATGACCACTTCAAACCTCCACACGGCTATCAAAACCAGACATCACAGAATGATACCATACAGCCAACTACAGCAGGACACGGTATACTCTGCAGAGCAGTGTATTGTATACTGCATCAGCACGGTGAGGTCAAATAGCAAAACCCAAACAAATATACGAGCATTAGATCAAAAACAAGAGCACACCAAGTTGCCTACAAGGAATCGAGTCCTAATCAGCAATGACTGAAGTTACCCATCACATACAGATGAGCACAATAATTTCTTGGTACAACTAAGACATCAAATGTGAGGGTCACATATGAACAAACCAGTCTATAACAACACACATGCATGAGCATTGTAAATAGCAACAGAAATAGGCCAGGCTGCCTACAAGGGATCCAGTCCTCATCAACACCCATCATATATAATACACTGTTAACAGTGAATAATACAGTAAATTGGGAATAGCCCTTATCTGAAAACCAAAGAGACCACAGTAGCCTCCGGCTCTGGTTGCTCTTCAGTTGAATGGCTTAGATTTTCTGGTAAATCTAAAATTTACAAGTAAGCTTCCTTGTTTTCTTTTTGACATATCTGTAGTCTGACTCCAAAACAGAAAAATAAATAACGGCGATTCGGGCGCGCAGACTAAGTGGGACTAAGAAAGTTTGTTTTTTCTGATCTTTGAATTAAAGTGAGTTATTGCACTACCACGCTTCGATGGTGATGGCGAGAATAGCGTGCATGCCGGTATTAAAGTGAATTAGAGATGAATCACCCTCACGCATGAGTCGTACATCAATAACAGCCTAATTTTACACATGATCCATGATGACGAAGATACAGAAAAACAGGAATGCATAGCAAAAATAGCATATTGTCAATATTTTAGAGGACCCCCCCCACCAATATTTCACAAATCATATTTTCAGGGGAGCTCATGTCTTATTAAGAGGAGCCAAGCTCCCCCTGGCTCCCCTGTAGTTTGCACCCCGAATCTATATCTAGGGAAGCCAAGGGAACTTGATAGCGAGAAGCAACACAAGTAACCTGAATATAAGCCGTTAATATAAGCCGTTTCAGGTCTATGGTGTTATTAGGCTATACAATATCACCCACCGGTTGATTTGTAATGAACTGCAGTAAACTTGAGCTTCTGTGCTTTGATTACCCTCTATGAAACATTACCCTCTCCCATTTTATAATGCCTAGTCGTACTTCTGCAGTTATTTTGGTGAAAGGAATGTGAAAGCAGTGTAATCAGTAACGCATTACTCTACAGACAGTAATATTGTAAAGTATTACTTTCAAATGACAGTAACTAGTAATATGTAACGTATTACATTTTGAAAGTAACTTGTCCAATACTGTTAAGGACACACTGTGACTGCATTTTAATAAGTTGTAAAAGCAGTTTAGTTTCATGTCCACATTCAACACCAAGTGTCGGCTAAATGACTGTAATGTCATCTCATACCATCAGCCGCTTCTCCGGGGTCGGGTCGCAGTGGCAGCAAGCTAAGTAGGGCACTCCAGACATCCCTCTCCCTAGCGTCCCCAGGCCAGATTGGACATGTAGTCCCTCCAGCGAGTTCTGGGTCTGCCCCGGGGTCTCCTCCCAGCTGGCCGTGCCCGGTAAACCTCCAAAGAAAGCACCCATGAGGCATCCTAATCAGATGCCTGAACTATCTCAACTGGCTCCTTTCGATGCAAAGGAGCGACGGGCTCTGCTCCAAGCTCCCTCCAAGCTGTAATTTAACAGAATGCGTGCATTCAGAAATAACTGGATGACCGGAACGACTCCCTGTGTTACCTCCGGCTTGGTCGGGTGTCTCTACAGACACAATTGGCCCTGTCTGCCGGTGGGAAGCTGGATGTGGGTACGTGTCCTGGTCACTGCACTAGCACCTCCTCTGGTCAGTCAGGGCGCCTGTTCAGGGGGGATGGGGAACTGGGGGAATAGTGTGATCCTCCCACGCGCTGCGTCCCCCTGATGAAACTCCTCACTGTCAGGTGAAAAGAAGCAGCTGGCGACTTCACATGTATTGGAGGAGGCATGTGGTAGTCTGCAGTCCTCCCCGGATTGGCAGAGGGAGTGGAGCAGCGACCGGGACGGCTCGGAAGAGTTGGGTAATTCGCCGAATACAATTGGGGAGAAAAGGGGGGGGGGGAAATAACTGGATGAGTAGCTGAAGCCTAACAAGAAATTCACGGCACCAAAGATTTTTGTCTTGCTGGTGCTATGGGAGCCCTTGATAGTTCAGAAAGGATGCTCATGGAGCACTGTTTAATATACTACCTGGAACAAGCACATCTCTGAACTTAAAGGTTCACCACCTTGATATGTTACAGCCAGCTGTTAGAAAATCAACATAACTACAATCCCAGACAATATACTACTCTTACAGATGAACACAGTAAGCAACAGAAATAACTGCGCAGCACAACTCTGCCAGAAACACTGAAAAATCACAAACAAAATCTGTGTAATTCAGTCTGACTCATTAAGTTGCTTAGACATGATGAGCAGCAAAATAACCCAGCATTGGCTTTTGTTTTCCTATGGGGAGAGAGTTTCACTGCAGCACTACTCTCCAGCGACGTGGAGCACTCAAGCCGAGCATTGGGCTTGTAGCACTCTGCTCAGTGTTCAACTAGATCGGACTTCAACCCCGTTGGACCTTTTATCTTTACAACGTGACATAACATGATACGGGCTGTGCGAGATCTGATCAAAATAGAAGAAAACCTCATTTTATGTTTGTCTGAGTTCCCTGAGCTGTATAACACCACAGTAAAATCTTATCATGATCTCATAAAAAAACAATAATGCTTGGCACAATATCAGTATTCAGATGGGGCTTTCAGATTTGTGGACTCAAGCTTTTGAGTTTCTACACATTATTTGCTGTAGTGTAGCAACCAACAGCTATAGCAATTCTTTGTTTGTATATGTTCTACGTATCTAGTATTTCCAATCACACTCCCATGACAACGTATCTGCTAGATCACTTACATGAAGGACTTTGTGTTTACACATACAACTTTAATGAAACAATGGATTTCTAAAGTTTTAGCAGTGTGAATTGTGGGACCTTATATACACATGTGTGTGTGTGCCTTTCTAATCTATGTTCAATCAGTTCAATTTGCATCAGGTGGACTCCAGTCAAGTTCTAGAAACATCTCAAGGATAATTTTTGTTTGTGCTATCATTATTTTGGTGAGCTTGTTTGCCAGGACTGCTGCTGTCCATGGTGATTTCCCTGGCCAGGATGGAGTGTGATGCCTTCTGTGCTGCCGGGGAGGCGTGGAGTCAGGTCACCTTGGCTTGACTGTCTGCCTGCTCCGTGGCATCGTTGGATCCAAAGCAGGACATGTGTAGCTGGCTGCCGGAGCTCCGGTCATCCATGAGTGTTTGATTTTTGTTGACTCCAGTGTAAACACTAACCACCACAAAAACCTATAAATATCTTGGGAGTACTTCTAAAAGTACTCCAAAGAAGATGGAGATGGAGATGAGGTGCTACAGAAAGATTCTAGGCATCTCATATAGAGACCAAATTACAAATGAAGAGGTGAGAATAAATCTTGGGAGTACTCCTAGAAGTACTCCAAAAAAGAGTAAGCACAATGGAGATGAGGTGCTACGGAAAGATTTTAGGCATCTCAGAGACCATATTACAAATGAAGAAGTGAGAAGAAGGATTACACAAGCCATTGGAACACATGGAGACTTGTTGACAATTGTTAAGAAGAGAAAACTGAAATAGTATGGTCACATCTCGAGAAGTTCCGACCTTGCCAAGACAATCCTGCAAGGCACAGTGATGGGCGGGCGAAGACAAGGAAGACAGTAGAAGCAATGGCTATGTAACATCGGTCAGTGGACAGGCCTTAACTTTGCCAGCTTACAGAGGGTAGTTGAGGACAGACAGGGTTGCTCCAACGACCTCTCGAGAGGTTACGGGATAGATGATAGGTGACTCCTAGATTCACATCTCACTTATCGAAACCACATTGCTTCAGCAATTTATTTCCGTTTTCAGCCTCCAATTTATTTCAGCTTCAGCTTCCAAATTTTGATTCTTCTTTTCAGCTGGGGTTTTTTTTCAGCAATTTTCAGCATTGCTTCAGCAATTTACTTCAGCTTTAGGCTTCCTCATTTCACTTTTACAATTCAGCTGTTTTGGCAGCAATTTTCAGCATTGCTTCAGCAATTACCTTCAGCTATCAGCATTCACACGCATTTTCTGCAGGAAATGCATTTTCTAGTTTAACAAAGAGCATCAACCAGTGATAAATGGTTGATGATATGTTTATAACAACATCAAACCATATCTCACCCATTCTGTCTCAGACACACACACACACATATACATATATCTATATATATGTATGTATGTGTGTGTGTGTGTGTGTGTGTGTGTGTATATATATATATATATATATATATATTTATATATATACACACACACACACAAACACACACACACACATGCATTCATTCTTTCAGCATTATCCTACTGTCTTCCAATTTGGTCCCTCACCACAAAAGCAACAAGCAACCACTGAGCTAATGGCAAGACTCTACATTAACCCTTATAAGAACCTTGGCAACTGGATTTACCACTGCACTGCACTTTCCCCTTCTAATGCCCTGACTTTTCAGATTTACACGAATAATCTAGCCATTAGATTTTACTTTCAGATCCACTACAATAATTCCCCTCCAACACCTAATGTTTTACTTCCAAGACACAACACAACACAGGATTGCATGGCTAGATCAATCACATGTACACTTATTCCAGTACCGGCTTACAAAAACAACTATGGTCAGAGATAATTCTGTCACACACACTAAAATCTGGAATGAGATCCCATACTACATTAGTCCCAGGCGACATCGTCTACCTGAACAGTGTATGTGTGCCGCGGAACCTCTTATTTTTCATCTCAACACCCATGTTAACAGGTCAGAGCAGCCACACAGCCCACATGAGCGGCGTGACTCAGGTGTGGCTCAAGCCACGCTGCAGTGATGCAACTCTAGAGAATAGTCATGATGACTATTCTTCTCCAGAGGTTCAAATCCCGGTTGGAACAAGTCTCCATGTAGTAGAAGAAGACACTTTATTGTCATTGTACATACATACAACTACATTCATTTTCTGCATTTAACCCATCCAATGCCAGGAGCAGTGGGCAGCTGCAGTGTAGCGCCCGGGGACCAACTCCAGTTCTTTTTTCCATTACCTTGGTCAGGGGACACAGACAGGAGGAGTATTAACCCTAACATGCATGTCTTTGATGGTGGGAGGAAACCGAACACCAGGAGGAAACCCACGCAGACATGGGTAAACATGCAAACTCCACATAGAAAGGACCTGGGATGGCCTGGGGTTCAAACCCATGGCCTTCTTCCTGTGAGGCAACAGCAATAACCACTGGGCTACCATGCTGCCATTAGAGTAAGAGTATGTGGCTTAGACTCCTAACGCTATACAAGACATATAACCTCTCAGATGTACTATGTCGCTTTGGATAAAAGCATCTGCTAAATGAAATGAATTGTAAATTGCACATGAACACTAATTTGACAATCAATTTGTGTTATGTCAAGGATGAAGACAGCTCAACACCATCTGGCAGAGAACCTCTGCCTCCAATACCATCAACAAGCACTGGAATCTTCTTCAAGGCTTCCTCGTTAGTGAGGGTTGCCAGCACCATCAGGACGACATGCTTGCCAAACAAGTCTCCTCCAGTTCTTTCTGCCCTGAGCTGACCTTGTTGCCTCCCGATATTTTCAGACTAAGCCATTCTTTGATGTCATCATGATACTGCCTTTTTGGTCGGCGTCTCTTGCACTTCGCTGGTGTAGTTCGCTGTCTTTGTTAATTTACTTCCACCTGGACGACAGGTACGCCCAAAGAATGATAACTTTCTTTTCATTATATGTGCCATTAGTCCTCTTTTTGTTCCAAATTCATTTAAGATGCTCACATCCGTTCGTTTCTCTGTCCAACTTATTCGAAGCATCCTACGATAAAGCCACATCTCTGCAGCCTCAATCCTGTTTACTATCGCTTTCTTCAATGTCCAACTTTCAGCTCCAAATGTTACAGCATTGCAGAAATCCTTCAGAGTTAAACACTGTGCTTACGCCCACTCCATAAATGTATTCACTGTTGGTGGCCAGCTTCCAAAGTGCGATAGCAACTCGCTTTCTTACAGGTATATCCAATCAATAATTGGTGTTTGTTATCCCGATTATACGTCCAAAGCGGCAACATGTAATCAAATGACTCTGGATATACTCTCAAGTTTTGAATGAACTGCGCGCAATTAAATCCAGGAAATATCGTGTCCCACCAATGCCTTGTTTGTGGAAATGTCCAAACAACGGGAGACGCCCTCCTTCTGAGGAGCCGCAAAATCTAAACAGCGAGAGAGAAAGCATATGCATCAAACAATTAGCAGATAATTGTTATCTACAGCTGTAATGCATCTGCATCAAACTATTTTTTGGCCAACAAACTCAAAAAAGATGCCTCCCCGTCGACTGGAACACAACCGCTGTCTGTTATGAATGCTGTTCGCGGTCGTAACACACAGACAACCTTCAAATGCGAGATGTAATGACTTTAAAAGTAACTCTGTGAAAAGCAAGCCAAGCAAATGTGTTCTGCCCGCCATGATTTTTTTTTTCTCTCACGGAAATTACCCCAACTTCTGATATTCGGTTTTGTTCTCAAACCTGTCGAAATGCAAAGCCAGTTGTCAAAAGGCACCAAGGCAGAACTGGCTCCGACCTGGAACCCGCACCGTCCTGGTGGAAAAGAGGTAAAAGAGATCCCTTTCTGCAGAAGGACAATAGAATAAAGGAACATATGTCTTCACATTACCACTGGCCATGGCTTTATTGGAAGATAACCTGAGTCTTGTTCATCCGCTAACCAGCTGTTATGGCCGGTTAAGTTTTCCTACAAGACACGCAGTTTCCACAGAAAGACATAGCGACTGGATCCCTTTTATTTCTTGAATGTCGACGCAATCACAACTTAGAATCCTCCAAGATCATCAGGTGATGGACGGACCATTAGGGAAAGAAACTGTGTTTTCCACGGAGCCGCTTTTCAATGCCGAACAGCCCAAAGAAACGGTTTTCCTGAACATGCATCGGTGCTGTTCGTTGGGCAACAAGAACTCTGATTGCTGCAAGGGCGATTACTAAGTAAGGCTTTGCATTTGGGACGAGTTAGTTTTATAGTTGTTCTCATCATCTCACGTAAAAGATTTCACATAGGCCGATTGTTAGTTTTAATTTTTCTTTTGTTTGAATCTCCCCTTGATACCTGAAAAAAGTACTATTGGTTGAATTCATTCGCTATCCAGTTGCCCACACTGATCCTCATAGAGTTTGCGATGGACCATCTACTTTTCTGGCCGGCATGGTGGCACAGTGGTTAGTGCAGTCGCCTCACAGCAAGAAGGTCCTGGGTTCGAGCCCCGGGGTAGTCCAATCTTGGGGGTCGTCCCAGGTCGAACTCTGTGTGGAGTTTGCATGTTCTCCTCGTGTCTGCGTAGGTTTCCTCCGGGTGTTCTAGTTTCCTCCCACAGTCCAAAGACATGTAGGTCAGATGAATTGGCCATACTTAATTGTCCCTAGGTATGAATGTGTGTGTGTCGGCCCTGCGTGATGGCCTGGCAGCCTGTCCAGGGTGTCTGCCCGTCTGCCGCCCAAAGACTGCTGGGATAGGCTCCAGCATCCCCGTGACCATGAGAGCAGGATAAGCGGTTCGGATAACGGATGAATCTACTTTTCTTGTGTTCATTTGCTACTTCTATTTTTCATTTTGGTTTCTACCTTGGTAGATTGTGCACACTATCTCTCTTTCTCCTCAATCTTCTCACACAACTTCGCTGCGAGCCACTGTACTTGTGCAGCTGCCTGCCGTCCCTCTCACAAACACAACCTCTATTTGTTCTTTTTGCGCCATTTCCTCCCCGTGTGCAATAACGTACGTGCCGTTACACACTCCTACATTCATACAATATTTGCACAGCCTCACTACCTTATATCACCTTTTGTGCCTTGACATTACAATGCCGCTCATCATTGATTGCACCTGATCAGTATTAGTTAGATATAGAGTTGATAAGTATGGTATTTGCTTTGATTGTACTAATAAATTGTTTTCATTGAAGTAAGTAATTGTCCTGCCAGTTTTGTGACAATATTTGTTGAGGCCTTCCCCTGCCAATCAAAGTACTCCAATAGGTGCAATGTTCATTATTCCACCAACTTGAATGGCTTGATTATAACTATGGAACACCAAAGTTCACGTTCAAATATTTAATGAGAATGATTCACGAGACTGATTTTCTGAGACTGATTATTCCACAAAGGTTGGTAGTTTAATCATAAGATATATGTTATAAAAATTAATGGTTGATAAATTTATAAGACTGATTTTTTTTTTGGGGGGGGGGGGGATTTCTCCCCCGTTTTTCCTCCCCAATTGTATCCGGCCAATTACCCCACTCTTCCAAGGCGTCCCCATCGCTGCTCCACCCCCTCTGCCGAGCCGGTGAGGGCTGCAGACTACCACATGTTTCCTCCAATACACGTGGAGTCGCCAGCTGCTTCTTTTCACCTGACAGTGAGGAGTTTCGCCAGGGGGATGTAGCGTGTGGGTGGATCATGTGATCATGCGATTCTCCACAGTCCCCCCCCCCCCCAAACAGGCGCTCCGATCAACGCTAGTGCAGTGACCAGGACGCATATCCACATCCGGCTTCCCACCCACAGACACGGCTAATTGTGTCTGTAGAGACGCCGGACCAAGCCAGAGGTAACACAGGGATTCGAACTGGCGATCCCCGGGTTGGTAGGCAACAGAATAGATCACTACATTACCCAAATGTTCCAATGCAACATAATTTGATGAATGTTTATCAAAGTAGGCACAGCCTAACTAGTGAATGTGGGTTATCGTAAAAAAATGTTCAACATAATGCAATAAGGTAACACAATTATGTGCATTTTATGAGGGACAACACAATCACATCTCAGAGCAGACAGTGGACACGCATATCAATGACAGGTGTAAATACATTCAAGTTAGATTATATTGAAACACAATCCAGATCTTTTGTCACACAACGCAACAATACTGTTGCCCCCCAAAAGATCAAGTACAGGGCAATGAAAAGCATCTTCACTGCTTCTGGGGGCTAAATATGGGAGCGCACACCAGCTGTAACAAGCTACAACAAGCAGGAGATCCACCAGCTAAAACAGAAGTTGGCCAGTGTTGCAGGGAGATTTGCATTCACTGCGTGAGCCATCAGCTGTGAGCTAAGAAGCACAGAGCCTATCAGGTCATCCTCCTGACTTTAATACAGGGCTGGAAAAAAGAACAAACACGCTTGACTGCAAAACTGGAAACCAACATTGGTACTACTGGAAATTGGACATGGAGAATGCTCATATGAAAGACAATGGGAGAGGGAGAGACAAAAAAAAGAAGAGTAGGAAGAATCCTGGCAGATAAAAAAGAGTGGGCAGCAGCCAAGAGGATGCTTGCCTTTCTCTTTGCATTGTTTGCCCATAGAGGGCAATGTGAGGTCACCGAAGCAAACGGAGAGACGTGATTCGTGACGGTGAACCAGCGCACAAAGCTCTCTGGGTAGCTGAGCTGTTGCGAACGCTGTTTGCAGCTATCGACACCATGGTTTTCACCAGAGAATATCAGTGAATATGTACTAGAATACTCTGCTCATCCGATCAAGGCATGAAAGTGGGACTGGGGTATCAGTAGGCCTAAGCCGACTGCATCACGTCACATGATGAACTTTTCTGATAAGAATGAGTGAACTCCGCTGTTCATCCCGGCGGAGATGAGAGTCCTATAGCTTGAGGAGAGAACAGCTTTCTCGCCCTCCCACTCCACCTCCTCCTCCTCCACTGAACCCCACCTTCCTGGTCGCCCCATTCCACACCCCAACAGTAGTTCTCCCTCACTTTCTCTTTGTCTTTATGGATCCCCCCCCCCTTCACATCATACTGCCTTTCTTCCCTTTCTCTCTGGCATTTCAGTTTCTTGGAAAGCCACACTCCTCCCCACCTCCTTCATTTAAGTTCTTAGGGGTGGTAATGAACTTACTTATATAAACACATTACATAACCCTGGATGTTGAGGGCATGCAGGTTGTTACAACTCGCTGTGTGCAGACAACAAAGAGTATATTCATCCATTTCTGCCTACATCCATCAGTAGCTCACGATTCTCCTCTCCTGCAGCCCTTTTTATTTATCTGCGATTCTCCAGTTCCCTTGTCACCTCCTCCCTTTCTTTTTTTTCCCTCACGGCTCTAAACACCTGAAACCCCAACCCGGCTGATGAAGTCCTAAATCATCTCCTTCCTTCTCTGCACTCCCAGTGGAACATGTGTGTGTTTAGGAGAGGTGGGTGAGCAAGGCCCCGGCCATCTGCCTCTGTTTTCCCAGGCACCAAAGCTCCCAGGCTCCAAGGTGGAGTGGCTACTGGAGGATGAGCAGAACGGACAGACCGAAGAGACTCTGGGTAAACAGAGAGACCTCCAACTCACAGATAGCCAAGGAGAACTGCCACCATTGCCCGTGACCAGTGGCAGCATGGCCACTCCCGGTTCCAGCCACTCCAGCCTTGGCTGCAGCATGTCCCGTTTACCCTGCTCCGACAACTCCATCCTCACCCTGAGTCCTTCCCAGTACTCCTTAGTTACCCGTTTACACCACAGCTGTTGTTGATTTTCCAATTGCCTCTATGTATTTAAGCTCTGCCATTTAGCTTGATAGTTTGAGCGTACTGTCATTTGTCCCCGTTTGTTCCCATGTCTGCATTTGGGTCCTCCATTCCTCTACTCCCCCCATGATAACACGTCGTTTTCAAGCTGCTGTGGTGAAACGGTTGAATATTTTGCTTTAGCACGTAACAGTAGCTGTCATAATGAACATTGGGCGAGTCCAAATAAAGCCAGCGACTTGTTTAAACATTTGAATAACCTCTAGATGCAAAGACGCATGAATAACAGGCGCTCACTGAGAATCGACTCTTTATTGGCATTACATGCGCGACGCACGCACGCACACACACACACACACACACACACACACCTCCCCCCATATGTACAGTCACAATACATTGGAAATGTTGCTTTTGAATCACTGTTAACATTGAACTATGTCTCCCAGAATTTTGTATATGTACAGTAACACACGTTAGACCTAGGTCAAGACACATATACAAAAGTACATTTCATGGTTTGTTTTGGGTTGCTAAGGTGGCAGACGGATAGGGCTCAAGAACAATGCACTAACCGCCAGATGGTGTTGGACGATCACAAGACTGGCAGGCTCACCTAGCACTATCTGAATTACCAAGATTCACAGACCTCCACCCATTTTCTTTTCCTCTGAGTGGGTTGTGAAAAGATGGAATGCCTCTCTGTACTACCTTCTATAGCTAGGCAATCATCCAAAAGTTGTGTGCCATGACTCACCTTCACACAAGCTACACTGATGAGCCAAAACATTATGACCACACACGGGTGAACCGAGCAACGCTGATCATGTCCAAACAAGGGCACAAATCAAGGTCTGGGTAGATTAGATGGGAAGCAAACAACCAGTTCTTGCAGTCAACGTGCTGGATGCAAGACAAATGGGCAGGAGTAAAGACCTGAGCGACTTTGACAAGGTCCAAATTGTTATGGCCAGACGACTGGGTCAGAGCATCTCTGAAATGGCAAGGTTTGTGGGGTTTTCCTGGTCAGCAGTGGTGAATACCTACCGACAGTGGTCGGAGGAGGGACAAACCACAAACCAGTGACATGGTTTTGGGCGCTCAAGGCTCATTGATGCACAAGAGCAACGAAGGCTATCCCTTCTGGTCCGAACCCACAGGTGTAATGTGGCACAAGTCACAGTAAATTTTAATGACGGTTACGGGAGGTATGGGTTACAACACACAGTGCATCACACCCTGATGCATATGGGGCTGTGTAGCCACCTACCTAAACATCGTATCACACCAAGTAAACACCTTCATGGCAATGGTATTCCCTGATCACATTTGCTTCTTTCAGCAGGATAATGTACCCTGCCAAACCGCACACATTGTTCGGGAATAATTCTGGGAACATGATAGTGTTCAAGGTGTTGCCCTGGCAACCAAATTCTCCAGATCTCAATCCAACAGAGCATGTGTGAGATGTGCTAGACCACCAGGTCCAATTCACATTGGCTCCACCTCATAACTTCCAGGATTTGAAGGATCTGCTGCTAATATTTTGGTGCCAGACACAGTGCCTTGCAAAAATATTCAACCGCCTTGAGAGACATCACTAATTTCTGAATTATAAAAGACACTCACACATCTGTTCCTGAACAATATTATTTTTGTGAACCCATAAGCTCTAACAGCATGTTTCCAAAGCCAAAATAAGTTATGTTTCACTGACTTTTTATTAATACATAAAAAACTAAAATATAGTGCTTGTAGATGTATTCAGCCCTTGTGCTCTGAAAGCTCAAAGTTTACACAAATGACAAATTATTCCTAAAACAAACTCAGGTAAACACTACTACTACTACTACTTTTGGCTGCTCCCGTTAGGGGTCGCCACAGCGGATCATCCGTTTCCATTTCTTCCTGTCTTCTGCGTCTTCCTCTGTCACACCAGCCACCTGCATGTCCTCCCTCACCACATCCACAAACCTCCTCTTTGGCCTTCCTCTTCTCCTCTTTCCTGGCAGCTCCATATTCAGCATCCTTCTCCCAATATACCCAGCATCTCTCCTCCACACATGTCCAAGCCATCTCAATCTTACCTCTCTTGCTTTGTCTCCAAACCGTCCAACTTGAGCGGTCCCTCTAGTATAATCATTCCTAATCCTGTCCTTCTTTGTCACTCCCAGTGAAAATCTTAGCATCTTCAACTCTGCCAGCTCCAGCTCCGCCTCCTGTCTTTTCATCAGTGCCACTGTCTCCAAACCATATAACATAGCTGGTCTCACAACCATCCTGTAAACCTTCCCTTTAACTCTTGCTGGTACCCTTCTGTCGCAAATCACTCCTGACACTCTTCTCCACCCACTCCACCCTGCCTGCACTCTCTTCTTCACCTCGCTTCTGCACTCCCTGTTACTTTGGACAGTTGACCCAAAGTGTTTAAACTCATATGCCTTCATCACCTCCACTCCTTGCATCCTGACCATTCCACAGTCCTCCCTCTCATTCACGCAGGGGTATTCCGTCTTGCTCCTACTGACTTTCATTCCTCTTCTCTCCAGTGCATACCTCCACCTCTCCAGGCTCTCCTCAACCGGCACCCTACTCTTGCTACAGATCACAATGTCATCCGCAAACATCATCATCCATGGAGACTCCTGCCTGATCTTGTCCGTCAACCTGTCCATCACCATTGTAAACAAGAAAGGGCTAAGAGACAATCCTTGATGTAATCCCACCTCCACCTTGAACCCATCTGTCATTCCAACCGCACACATTACATTACAGTCATTTAGCCGACGCTTTTATCCAAAGTGACTTACAATAAGTGCATTTAACGTAGGAAATCAGGAGAACTACTAATCATCAGAGGTCATGAGTGCATCTAAACAAGCATCTAAGAGCAAAACCAGTGCTAAAGTAAAAGTTCAAGAAAGAGATTTTTTTTTTAATGAGTGAATACAATAAGTGCTAAGAACAAGTAACAGGGTAGTAGTTCTTGAAGAGGTGAGTTTTTAACCTAGGCTGAAAGATGGGCAGCGACTCCGCTGTCCTGACATCAGTGGGGAGTTCATTCCACCACTGTGGGGCCAGGACAGAAAAGAGCCGTGACCAGGCCAATCGGCAGCAAGGGCCTCTGAGCGACGGGGCAACCAGGTGTCCCGAGGCAGCAGAGCAAAGTGATCGGGCGGGGGTGTAGGGATTGACTATGGCCTGGAGATAGGAAGGAGCTGTTCCTTTCACTGCCCTGTAGGCTAGCACCAGAGTCTTAAACTGGATGCGAGCAGCTACTGGGAGCCAGTGTAGGGACATGAGAAGGGGAGTTGTGTGGGAGAACTTAGGCCGGTTGAACACCAGACGAGCTGCAGCTTTCTGAAAAAGCTCCAGAGGTCTGATGGCCGACACCGGGGCGCCAGCAAGGAGGAAGTTGCCGTAGTCCAGCCAGGAGATGACCAGAGCCTGGATGAGCACCTGTGCCGTCTCGTCGGTGAGGAATGGGCGAATCCTCCTGATGTTATTAGAGAAGAAATCTGCAGGAGCGAGCAACCAATGCAACGTTTTCAGCAAACGACAGTTGGTCATCCAGGATCACACCCAGATCCCTCACAGTCCGAGTTGGTGTTACCACGGTGTTGTCAATGGTGATGGCCTGGTCTCGGTGTGGGCAACCTTTCCCCGGGAGAAACATCAGCTCTGTCTTGTCCAGATTGAGCTTCAGGTGGTGTGTCGCCATCCACTTCGAGATGTCAGTCAAGCATGCACACCTCACCATTGTGACACTTCTCTCATACATATCCTGCACCACTCCTACATACTTCTCGGCAACTCCTGACTTCCTCATACAATACCACACCTCCACTCTCGGCACCCTGTCGTATGCTTTCTCTAAATCTACAAAGACACAATGCAACTCTTTCTGGCCTTCTCTATACTTCTCAATCAACATTCTCAAAGCAAACATCGCATCTGTGGTGCTCTTTCGTGGCATGAAACCATACTGCTGCTCGCTAATTGTCACCTCTCCTCTTAACCTAGCTTCTATTACTCTTTCCCAGGTAAACTCAGGTAAACACAATTGGACATAATTAGTGTGCACCTGTAAGATATTAAAGTAATGGTCTCGTTTATGGGTATAAAAAGCATTCTGTTTAAAGTTCATTAGCCGGGTGTGAATTCCATCAAAAAATGAAGACAAAGGAAGAATACTGAAGTAAGAGACAAAATGATTAAAATGCAGAAGGTGGGAAAGGGATACCAAACAATATCCAAGTGTTTGGGATGTCCCACGGTACACTGTTGGATCCATTGTCAGAAAGTGGAAGCTGCATCACACCACCCAGATGCTTTGTAGGACAGGCCGTCCCTCAAAGCTAAGTGTCGGAGCAAGACGTGGGCTGGTGATAAAAAGCCACGCAATCACTTTGAAGGAGCTCCAGAGGTCAGTGGCTGAAAATGCAGTAATGCGTGTCTCTACTTGTGTGTCAGAGGGAGGAACGGACAAGATCAGCTGGGTGTCATCAGCATAACAATGGTAAGAGAAGTCATGCGAGCGAATAACAGAACCCAGGGACGTCGTGTACAGGGAGAAAAGGAAAGGACCCAGAACCGAACCCTGTGGAACGCCTGTAGTCAGTCTGCGAGGCTCCGACACAGATCCCCTCCATGTCACCTGGTAGGAGCGACCTGTCAGGTAGGTTGCAAACATTGAGAGTGCTTCCCTCAGTTTGAACAAGGTTCCCAGTGCCTGCAGATGAAAAGCACTGCTCATGCTCCAAAAAACACCCTCCCGACAGTGAAGCATGGCAGCAGCATAATGCTATGGGGTTACTTTTCATCTGCAGGCACTGGGGACCTTGTTCAAACTGAGGGAAGCATGGATGGAGCTAGATACAGGGAAATATTGGAGGAAAACCTGTTGCAGTGTGCCATAAAACTAAAGCTTGGGGGAAGGTTCACCTTCCAGCAGGACAATGATCCTAAGCACAAGGCTAAAGCAACAATGGCATGGCTCAGCAACAAAAAGGTGAATGTTTTGGAGTGGCCAAGTCAAAGTGTGGACCTCAACCCCATTGAAAATCTGTGGCACAGACTGAAAATCGCAGTCCAGAGGCGCCATCCCACCAACCTGCAAGATCTGTACAAATTCTTGACAGAACAGGGAATGTGATTGTACAGGGAATGAGCAAAGCTTGTACATACTTACCCCAAGAGACTCATGGCTGTTATTGCAGCAAAAAAGGTACTCTACTAAATATTGATATGTGGGGGTTGAATACTTATGCAAGCACCACATTTTAGTTTCTAATTTATTTTAAAAAAGTCAGCAAAACATAACTTATTTTGGCTTTGGGAGCATGCTGTTAGAGCTTATGGGTTCACAAAAATAATATCGTTCAGAAACAGATGTGTGAGTATTTTTTATAATCCAGAAACTAGTGATGACTGTCAAGGCGGTTGAATACTTTTGCAAGGCACTGTACCACAGAACACCTTCAGGGGTCTTGTAGAGTCCATGCCTCGGCGGGTCGGCGCTATTTTGGTGACACACGGAGGACCAAGAGCATATTAGGCAGGTGGTCATAATGTTTTGACTCTTCAGTGTATATAAACAAGGTATATGCACCACAGCTCATGCTGCAAAGAGAAACCCTCGGTACAATAAATGTCAGTAAACTGAGGTCAACTCTTTAATATGTTTAAATAAAATAGCGTTTTT
Source organism: Lampris incognitus (assembly GCF_029633865.1). Taxonomy (NCBI): domain Eukaryota; kingdom Metazoa; phylum Chordata; class Actinopteri; order Lampriformes; family Lampridae; genus Lampris; species Lampris incognitus. Next base: position 54,706,537 of record NC_079215.1, on the reverse strand, counting down.
GTTGTTGAATCCCATAATACCCATGTTTTCAAACTGTTGAAAATTATTTTCTCAGACTATTTGACCCATGTTTGTGAAGCAGCATTTACAGTAATTTTGCGTTAATATACAAAGCAATCTGCAGCTGTGCATGTATATGCCGGTGCCTGTTTTTGTGTCAGCATGCATGATTTGATGCTCACATTTATGGAGATACATGAGAGAGACAGAGAGAGAGACAGAGTATACAGTCACAAGAGTGTAGGGTGTGTGGGGGGGTGAGGGGTAGGCTAACTAAGCATAAACTAACTTACCCTGGGTTGCCAGTTTTCATATTGCTTCTGTAAGTTGGCCCCAATGGTCTCCAGGGCTTTCTGTGGACTCATAGACAGAGGATCTGGCAAGGAAAGAGCACAGAGTCAGTGTAAACACACAAACATTCCACACAGCACACAACACCAGATACAAAACCTGGAGATGATCCACCAGCCACAACTGTATTAATCACCATTTAGACTCCATCAACACAAACAAAATGAAAGTCCCCTGTCCAAATTAAATCCTAACAATAAATGGCCATTAATAAATTCTTACCCATAAACAAAGCAGCTTAGTAATTAACTATCCAAATATTAACTACCTCAGCACTTATTAATCACATGTCCAGTTGACATAAATAAGAAAGGGGAATCAAACAACCCCAAACATTTTCTAGCATTACTGTATTTCCTGGACTATAAGTTGCTGTTTTGTTTTTTTACTCATCTGGCTGGTCCTGCGACTTATATTCCAAAGCGATTTACACAATGTAATTTATCGGACGAATACGCTGCATTTCAACTAAGGCCACTAGATGGCACTGTTTTATATTGTGATTCAATTGAAACTACTGTACAAGGGTACTGCATTGGGTTTGGCATCCCGTGGGTCCCAAAGGACCCAACACAAATCTCACAGGAGCAGGCAGTTTTGATCAGGAATCAGTTTTTCTGATTCTTGATTTTCACTTTGGGATCAGTTTGGGATCTGCGGGTCCTGGAATTTAGCTAGCACTAACCAGAAGGATGGCTTTAACAAATGAAGTTGAAAAGAAAATCAAAGCAGGTCATTACAGTACAAAAGAAAAGCAAGGAAAGTCTGACATTTGGAAAAATTTCTCAGTTGTTACTGACAAAGATGGAAACAAACTGGACTTTGCTGGCTGCGACATATGTGCAAAAGTATTATTCTACAATACTTGGGGCGGCATGGCTCAGGAGGTAGAGTGGGTTGTCTAGTAATCAGAGGGTTGCTGGTTCAATCCCTCCTCCTGCGGAGAGTGTGTCAGAGTGTCCTTGAGCAAGACACTGAACCCTTAACTGCTCCTGTTGAGCAGGTTGGCACCTTGCATGGCAGCCTCCACCATTAGTGTATGAATGTGTGTGTGAATGAGTGAAAGCGCTATATAAAATGCACTCCACTTAACATTTACAATTGGCACAATTCTGGAATCTCTAGGTTGAGGTGGCACATCTGCTCCGTTCCCCCTGGATAAAGTTAGCGCTCTTTCAAAGATAAAGGACTTCTGCTTAGACTTAACAAGATACTACCGAGAAATGTGTCGCACTTTGCTATGGAGACATTCATCCAGCATTGCAGGGAAAGGCTTTGTTGGCACAATAGAATAGAATAGAATAGAAAGCCTTTATTGTCATGGTATAGAATACAACACTGATCAGTGCATTAAAAGACAGGGAAACGAAACAAAATAAAACCTCAGCAAAACAAACCACCACAGCTAACAACACACGTTCTAAAATAATAAGTAAATTGCCCGGCGGCCTGTCCAGGGTGTCTCCCCGCCTGCTGCCCGATGACTGCTGGGATAGGCTCCAGCATCCCTGCGACCCTGAGAGCAGGATAAGCGGTTTGGATAATGGATGGCTGGATGAATAAATACAATGTAATTTTGCCCTAGAATATGTGTACTTTATTGCACTAGAATAACTTATTATTGCACTCGTATGAATGTCATTATTATTTTATTGATTTTGATATACTTTAATGGTCCCTGTAGGGAAATTACGCTCTGCATTTGACCCATCCTAGTTGTGTAGCTAGATGCAGTGGGCAGCCGCTGGTGCAGCACCCGGGTACCAACTACAGTTCATCTTGCCAGGCCTCGGTCAGGGGAACAGATTAACCCTAACATGCATGCCTTTTTGATGGTGTGGGAAACCAGAGCACCCAGAGAAAACCCACCACAGGCACGGGGAGAACATGCAAACTCCACACAGAGTTTGCATGTTCTCCCCGTGGGATGACCTCTGTTCTCCCCGTGGGACGACCTGGTACGACCTCTGCACTCAATTAAGCACTAGAAGGCAATTTCACTACGTTATTACCAACAGGTATGCATCCCTTTATTAACACTACACATTAATACTAAAATAATGTGTTTCCCCTGCAGGACGGGGACGATTCAAAATTAATGGAGTTCTTTTGTGCGGGCGTGAATGGTCAGAATGTTTGCGGGTACGGGCAGGAGTGGACACACATTGCAGGAGTGGGCGGTAATGGTCAGAAATCCAGCAAGAACAAGTCCCATGCAGGGCTTATTACTGTACCACCATACCAATGTGAGTTATACACTGAAGCAACTTATATATGTTTTTTTTTTCTTGCAACAACGCGTTTATTGCTGAGTGAGACTTCTACTCCAGTGCCTCTTGTAGTTCGGGAAATACGGTAATATCAGAGAACATTTCTTTACTTCGCCACTGTTGCCTTATCAAACCAGATGCAGCATTTTGTAAATGGCACAGGCACACTCAGGTCGAAATATTGATGGGAGAGATTCGATAAGTCGTAAAGAATAGCACAGCATAGACAGCGGGGAAATCAACTTGCCTTCAACAATCATACAGAATAAAATATTGACAAAATCTGCAGGCGATACGGCTGCATATCGTGCCGAGACAATTAAACCATTGTTATGATGATAAATGAGGCTGCGCGGTGACAATGTGCATCATTGCAGCAGCAAGGCCGTGATCTATAAAGACTTTTCTTCCAGAAAGTTAATGACGTTTTAAGAAACAACCACTCACACTGAACAGTGTAATAATGAAGGTATACTTTTAATTGAAATACATATTTTAAACTATTTTAAGGCCTATTAAACAATACCAAAAGTGAAAGCTTTTGAAATTTTTTCAGTGATGAATTTGTGTGGGTTTTTTATACCCTAAATTACATATATGTTGTGTTTTAGAGTGGCTTTTTTTAATATTTGTGTACTTATCAAACCGAGCAAATCCTTAATGTTAATTGCTACAAGATAATCACTGGCCTTAGACATGAAGCAGCGTCAACTCTATGGACGGCCTGATAGGATCCCGGTAGGGATGTCCTGATCAAGTATTCTTTTTTATATCCGATCTGATCATTTAATATCGAGTATCTGTCACTGCTGATTCTTGATCCGATACTTTCCTGCATTATACGGTAGCACAATGCACACTCTGAGTACGTTAAAATCAGTTAAACCAGTCCAGTTAGGTAAGATATGCTTGACAATTCAATAGCTGTGCGTAAAGAACAAAATAGCACCACAGCGTTTTCCCCCAATTGTATCCGGCCAATTACCCCACTCTGCTGAGCCATTCTGGTTGCTGCTCCACCTCTTCTGCGGATCCGGGGAGGGCTGCAGACTACCACATGCCTCCTCTGATACATGTGAAGTCGCCAGACGCTTCTTTTCACCTGACAGTAAGGAGTTTCGCCAGTGTGTAGGTACAGGGGTGGGCAATCTTATCCAGAAAGGGCCAGTGTGGGTGCAGGTTTTTGTTCCAACCAAGCACTACACACTTGTGTCTCCTAATCAAGTTCCTCAGCAAAGACTCTACTGGTTGATTAGTGGGATCAGGTGTGTAACTGCTTGGTTGGAACAAAAACCTTCACCCACACTGGCCCTTTCTGGACAAGATTGCCCACCCCTGGCATAGGAGGATCATGCTATTACCCCCAGTTCCCCCTCCCCCCTGAACAGGTACCCTAATCAACCAGAGGAGGCGCTAGTGCAGCAACCAGGACACATACCCACATCTGGCTTCCCACCCGCAGACACGGCCAATTGTGTCTGTAGGCAGGGCTCGAAATTAACTTTTTTCCTCAGTGTCCCACAACTGTCCCGAATTCTACTTTGTATTGTCCCGGATATAACCAACAGTGTCCCAAATTTTAATTCATGTCGTCGCCCCCCCAATTATGCAGAATACATATAATTTGATCCTTTTTGGTCACTTAATCATCACACCATGGACTCTGGTCCACCATATAAGTGTAAAATACTTATTCTTTTATTAAACATATGAATATTAGTTTTGGGAGTTTTGGGAGTCGGCAGTTGTTTCGGGAGTCGGCAGTATTGGGGCTTGCATTAGGGGGCTGTTTATTCAACCACCTCAGCATTTCTTTCTTCTTCTTCTTTTAACTGTCATTGATGATGGTCTATCGCTCTGGCTCTATGAATGTTGCATTGGCGCGAGTCAAGCAGCAGCCACTGGCAGAGTGGATGACGTAGAATGCATTCTATGATTTGCACGAACAAGCGATTGACTGCCCTATCGTGAGGTGCCGCAAGAATGTAAGCCTTCTTTAGTTTCACCGTTCACACGTTTTTATTAAATTATTCAAATGACAAAGTAATGTCTAGATCAGTGTTTCTCAACCCAGTCCTCAAGGAACCCCTATCCTGCATATTTTCTTTGCAACCCTGAATAGGTACCTGTTTGTAGTTATTCAACCAATCAGCAATGAATTTTGTCAGATGTTGCACACCTTGCATAATTAAGTGCTGCGAGATGATTGGTCGAGTAAGTACAAGCAGGGCTACCTATGCAGGGTTACAATGAAAATCTGCAGGATAGGGGTTCCTTGAGAACTGGGTTGAGAAACACTGTTCTAGATACTCATAATTAATGACTTTGACAATAACACCTATTTCGAAGTTTACTTTGACATTTTTTTTCACTGTCCCAGAATTGTCCCAGACAAAATATATTTGTGCCCCAGCAGGATTTTTTATGGTCCCCAGGACATCATTAATTTCGAGCCCTGTCTGTAGGGACGCCTTACCAAGCTGGAGGTAACACAGGGATTCGAACCGGGATCCCTGTGTTGGTAGGCAACGGAATAAACCGCTACGCTACCCGGACGCCCACCAAAAAAATAAACAATAAGAACATTGAAAACAATAGTTCTTACAACTATAAAAAGACTGACTAAAAAGAAAGGGCACTCCAAAGAGTAATGTGAACTTGTATTCTAAATGATGTCTTTTTAGGTGCCTTTATCATGTTAGTCATGTCCAAAGGAGCTCAGTTACTAACACCTTATGAAACAATGGCACAAGAGGCTTAAAGTGGTTGATGAGCTGCTTTCATTTTCCAGTTTAAAGAAGTTCCACAATGACTAAGCTGTAGATAATGTCAGCTCAGACACTGAGAAGGAGCGCAATGGCGCGTCTGAGACAGCTCCAGAGGATAGAAAATGAATGCACCCACTCCAAAGTTTTTACATTTGGTTGTGTTGGGGTCTGTAATTTCCATGGATTTAAACAGGTGGTCTTGTTTTGGCCTGATCCAAAGTACACAAGAAAAAAATGCATTTAATTGAGAAAATTGAAACATCTTATTTTTTTAAGTATACACCCCTCTGAGTCAATACTTGGTGGAAGCAAGTTTGGCAGCAATGGAAGCAACAACAGCTACCTGTTATTCTGGGTAGCGCTCTACTAGGTTGGCACACCTGGATTTGGAGATCTTTCCCCACTCCTTTTTGCAGAACTGCTCGAGCTGGGAGAGGTTAGCTAGTTTTCGCTGGTGGACAGCAACCGTCAATTCTTTCCAAAGATCTTCCATCAGATTCAGGTGGGGGCTTTGACTTGGCTACTCCAGAACATCCACACTGTTCTTTGCAAGCCACTATATGGTAACATTGGTTTTGTGCTTTGAGTCATTGTCCTGTTGGAATATGAATTTCTAACCCATTTTCAGTTTTTTTTTTTGCAGACTGTATTTGGTTCTTTCCCAGAATAACCCTGTACTTGGTTCCATCCATCCTTCCTTCAATCTTGACAAGTTCTCCAGTCCCTGCAGATGAGAAACATCCCCACAACATTATGCTGCCACCAACATGCTTCAGTCGGGATTGTATTGTTTTGGTGATGAGATGTGTTGGATTTTCGTCAAACATGTTTGCCATTTACACGACAAAGTTCTATTTTGGTTTCATCTGATCACAAAACCTTCTGCCAGTGTGTTGCAAGTTCTTAGAGTTTTTGTTTTTGCAAGCTTCAAAAAGGATTCCAGATGGACCTTTTCGAGAAATTGCTTTCTTCTTGCCAACCCTTCCACACAGGCCAGGTGTGTACAATATCTTTGATATTGTTGTGTGATGCACACATTGTCCTCTGTTGGCCATAAAACCCTGTACGCCTCTCTGGTTAACTGTCTTCTCCCCCGGTCAGCTAGCTTCGATGGACGCCCTGGTTTTGGCGGACTGTTGGTGGTGCAGTGAACTCTCCACTTCTTGTTGACAGTGCTGATGTATCTTCAAAGCCTTGGAAGTCTTTTTATATCCCTCACCTGATGTGTGCCTTTCCACAACTTTGCCACAAACTTGTTTTGGGAGGTCTTTGGGGCCCCATGGTGCTGTTTCTGTGGAACTGCACTTGTAAACTGAATGACCATAGTAAACAGCTGTTTTTTTTTTTCTTTTGTTTTTTACTTTATCAAGTTCCATCCACCCATTATCCAAACTGCTTATCCTGCTCTCAGGGTTGTGGGGACGCTGGAGCCTATCCCAGCAGTCATTGGGCAGCCGGTGGAGAGACATCCTGGACAGGCCGCCAGGCCATCACAGGGTCGACACACACACAGTCATACCTAGGGACAACATTTTTTTTTTTTTAGTATGGCCAAATCACCTCACCTACGTCTTTGAACTCTGGGAGGAAACCGGAGCACCCAGAGGAAACCCACACATACACGGGGAGAACATGCAAACTCCACACAGAGGATGACCTGGGACGACCCCCAAGGTTGCTCTACCCCGGTCTCGAACCCAGGACCTTCTTGCTGTGAGGCGACTACTGCACCCCCGTACCACCTACCTTATCAAGTTAATTACTGTAATTCCACACAGGTGTTGGAATATGAGTTACTGTGTGACCTTGAAGGTAATTGGTTATTCTGAGATAGTTTAAGGGATGCTATAGTAAAGGGGATGCCAAATCAAGATATTGCAGTTGGGTTTTTTTTTTCAGTTGATGTTTGTTTTTTGTTTTTTTTCCTAGTTAAGGGTCAGAATTTGATTAGGCTTACCGATCAATCAATATAAGCCTTGATTAGCTCCAGTGCAAATCTCTCAGATCAGATCGTGAAACCTCTCCTCACATCCCACTGTACCCATTATCGAGACAAAGGTTGTTAGAATACTGTAAATCTGTATTTAACAAAGACTGGGTTTCTCTCTCTCTCTCTCTTTCACACACATACACACAGTGGCCAATGAGGGGGCTTTTCTTTTAGTTTTAGATGAAGCTAATAACTTTAACACAAAGCAATATGAAGCTTACACCTCAAAATCATCTTTAAATTGGGACTGGTACAGCATCTGACAGATGTACACAGTCCTGAGGGAATGAAAAAAATGGTTTGGAGGTAACTCTTCATCAGGTGCAGGCAGCTCCTTTGCTTTTGTTCTGCCTTTGTGTCGCCTCGGCTGATTCTAGTTGGGGCAGCTGACTTAAACTCTAGCTTACAGGGGCCACATTCATTCGACTTCTCTTAAAAATTTACCCTCAATGTTGACAGATTAAAAAAAAAAGGACAGTTGGCAGCACGGTGGCACAGTGGTTAGCGCGGTCGCCTCACAGCAAGAAGGTCCTGGTTTGAGTCCCGGGGTAGTCCAACCTTGGGGGTCACCCCGGGTTGTCCTCTGTGTGGAGTTCGCATGTTCTCCCCGCATCTGCGTGGGTTTCCTCCGGGTGCTCCGGTTTCCCCCCCACAGTCCAAAGACATGTAGGTCAGGTGAATCGGCCATACTAAATTGTCCCTAGATATGTGTGTGTGTTTGTGTCGGCCCTGTGTGATGGCCTGGCCGCCTGTCCAGGGTGTCTCCTCGCTTGCCGCCCAATGACTGCTGGGATAGGCTCCAGCATCCCCGCAACCCTGAGAGAAGGATAAGCAGTTCGGATAATGGATGGATGAATGGATGGAAGGACAGTTGGTGTTACTGAAGAATAGAGCGCGGGTGCTGAAAACATGTTGGAATTAAGCAATGAAGCAAAATCTTTAAACATTCGCTACAACAAAATCTCCACACAAAATGATGCAGAATTTTTTGTGCTCCATGTCATATTTTAAGACACCTCATATAAAACTTAGTCACAACTTGGTTTCTCTCCAGGCATCATACACGTCACAACACTCACTGCTTTTGGCGTATCATCTAATACAGGGAATCATGGTCATAAGTCTCTTTTCAAAATATGATCTATCTCAGTACTAGGCTATGGGAACACAATCCCATATCTAGCCAATACAAATTGAAGTTTAGCATTTACACCTGGCATCAAAAGCAAGCTCATTTGGATGTTAAAGCATGGCGAATTTGACTGGTGGTCAGTGAGATTAGCGCATTGTTTTGATTTGATTTTTATTTTGAATTACTTTATGGATCCCCGTAGGGAAATTACACTCTGTATTTAACCCATCCTAGCTGTGTAGCTAGGAGCAGTAGGCAGCCACTGTGCAGCACCCGGGGACCAACTCCAGTTCCTCTTGCCAGGCCTTGGTCAGGGGCACAGACGGGAGTATTAATGGAGGGAGAAACCGGAGCACCCAGAGAAAACCCACCGGAGACACGGGGAGGACATGCAAACTCCACACAGAGGACAACCTGGGATGACCCTCGAGGTTGGACAACCTCGGGATTCGAACCCAGGACCTTCTTACTGTAAGGCGACAGCGCTAACCACTGAGCCACCGTGCCGCCAATGGTTTATACCATGGGTGCCCAACTCCAGGCCTCGAGGGCTGCAGTGTCTGCAAGTATTTGTTGCAACCATGAACTATACCACCTAGTTTAACTAATTCCTTTCCCTCCTTGGTCCAAGAGGTGAGCTAATTAGTTAAATCAGGTGGTGTAGTACACGGTTAGAACAAATACCCGCAGACACTGCGGCCCTCGAGGCCTGCAGTTGGGCACCCCTGGTTTAGACCCATTACTATCACCCTATAGTGGCTGTGTCCATTTTGGTGCTTCCGCCCTTGAGATATGTTCATCGATTGATATTTCATCTGAGTTTTTATGCGTTCATCGGCTTTATTTGTGTCTGTCTGTGAGAATAAGTGTGTGCGTGTCTGTCACCTATCCAGCACTCCAGCCTGGCACATGGGGAAGTCTTCACTACATCAGGGGGGTCCACACCCACGTTGAGACACAGCACCAGAGCTACACTCACCGTCTTCATCTAAAGGAAAACAGAAAGGACACAGCTCATGAGAACACAACCTTCCCACTGGAATGCACCCACACACGCATGCACATTTTACTTCGTATTGGTTACTGGCTTCATGCTATATGAGCAGATTCTCCCAGTAGTTACTTGGTAAGAGATGGTGAGGAGATATACCAGGTTACCTAACCCAGAGGTAGTGCCCGATTAATTATGACAAGGTCTGCTACTTACTTCTGCTGTGATTTGTCGTGGGAAACTAGCTGTTGAAATGCACTACCTTGCATCAATCAGGATTAAATGTGGACTAACCATAAACATGCTGATATACATAGAACTTACTTGTTACAAATATCCTTGTGAGAGTATTCTGCAACAGTGCAAAGCACCAAACAGTGACATAATCTTAAACTGTTAACAAGAGGTGTGTACAGTCGGGAAAATATTTTAAGGGCTTAAAATCCCACAATAATAAAAGGGAGAAAAGAAGACCATCAGCTTGCTTCTTCCACAGCTGTCATACTAACAAAAAATAATAAATGGCACATTTGGGAACAATAGGCACAAACGGAATGCTTGGCGGGTCAAATCCCCGTGTTGCCACCGGCTTGGTCGGGCATCCCTACAGACACAATTGGCTGTGTCTGCGTGAGGGAAGCCTGATGTGGGTATGTGTCCTGGTGGCTGCACTAGTACCTCCTCTGGTCGGCCTGGGGCGCATGTTTGGGGGGGAGGGCGAGCTGGGAGGAATATCGTGATCCTCCCACGTGCTACGTCCTCCTGGTGAAACTCCTCACTGTCAGGTGAAAAGAAGCGGCTGGCGACTCCACATGTATCGGAGGAGACATGTGGTAGTCTGCAGCCCTCCCCGCATCGGCAGAGGAGGTGGAGCAGCGACCGAGAGGGCTCGGAAGAGTGGGGTAATTGGCCAGATACAATTGGGGAGAAAATCCCCCCCCCTCAAAAAACAAAAAATAAATGGAATGCATGTTTGACCAATCTGAGAGCCTGGATGAGACTGGCCAGTGTGCAACAAGCAACCATCGCTGGAAGTTGAAGCCAGTGTGGAAGTGCCTTAAATTGCAGTTCCAACCAGGCCACTAAGTGGCTGGCTCCAAAAAAAAAAAAACTATAGTCCACTGTAAGTCAATGAGTGTATTCCAAACGTCTACATTCAAATACAAAGTCAATATTTTCTTCTACAAAAAGTTGAGGTTTCAATTGCTAATTTGAAGTCTGTCACACAGTGTGAAGGTGCTTATTTTTAAAATTATTGTTCCGTTAAGAAGATATTTAAGATTACAAAAGTGGCATGTTAAGGGCATGTCTGCCTTGATTTAACAGGTCTGTCAACCTTTCAGCCAACAAGGTCCCACCACAACTCCATCCACACTCCTCCCGGTTGCCCAAATTTGGATTTTCTGGTGCTATTAAATAAAATAATAACAATAACAACAATAATAATCAGTTGGCAGCAAGCATAAAGCCAAACTTAGGCTTCAAAATGCCCCTTCAGAAACCAATGGGTGTTACTTCCATCTTTATTATACGGTCTAGAGTGTGCAAATGTCTGTGCATTTGTTACACGGGTTTCAAACATTTGAACAGTTTGAACACATACAACACTAGGTCACAAAACTAAGAACTAGAGACCTTTTGCAGGTAATGGTAGGTATCATCGACATATGTAATGTAGGCCAACAGGGTGTGCTTGTTGAATGCATGCTGTGGTCTACCTCCCTGGGTTAAACGAGGTCAGGGGGCCCTTCATAATGACGGCAATCAAGGAGCCCATCTCTTTTCCACCAGCTAACAGAAAAGGTCAGTGTACTACTGGGACTCAGCAGGACAAGCTTCAAAACACCAGAGTAGAACAAAAACAAAAGCACACGGTTACACCCACTCACTTACACCTACATGCACACAATTCCCTCTTATTTCATTCCCAGTTCATTTTCCTGTGAGAGCGCAAGTCCTACCCTCTTTTTTTTTTAAACTTTTTTAACCACCAGCAAAGCGAACATTGTGAACTTAACCTGAAGGAGAGATTCTGACGTGAACATTTTCTTATTTCTCCTCCTACACCAAACCACAATAAAGTGGGAGTAGTTGCAAGAATATGAAGTGCTAGTGGTTCCTGCCCCCAAAAGTCAGTTCATTTGGTTTTAGATAGGAATGTGACACTATACTATCTAACTTTTAAATAACACGTTGACACAGTGAAAACACAGATTAGAATGTTAGAAACATGCAAATAGGTTATATGTGTTAGCAGGGCTATCATTACACCAATTACAAATACTAATCGTCTTAATCGCTTGAGACATTTAGACTAATGTGGAATATGACAATTATTGTAAAGTTGTTTTGCCTTAGCCATCTTGAAGACTTGTTTATTACTTTGCCCACTGTATTTAAGCCCTATATACAAGAATACACCATATTTACTCACTATTAAGCTGCTCTAAGGCTTTTAGGCCAGAAATAATGCACAAAAGTGTTGACCTCATTGGGGATAAGCAGGTTTGAGTTTGCCCTTTACTACAGCTGAAATGACAGTGCACATCGGGGATGGATCAAGGCCAAAGCTCTGAGGGAAAAAAATACCATTAATGCCATGACAGGCAAAATGTCAGAGAGATTTTGTTGATTATCTAGGGGAGATGGTAAAATGCAGCTTCATTTTTTATTCCACTTCAGTTATATGGTGCGAATGCCAATGAAGAGGATTTCTACTTTGGCAAGAGATGTACTTTTTGTCCCCCTCCTTGGTTCAGGGATGGTCATTCCCTTGTCACATAAAGGGGCTCTTTGACTCCCCGTTCAACCCAGCATTCCTCCCTATCAAGAATGTGCACATCCTCATCCTGGAAAGACTGGCCACTGACCTGTAGATGGGTCTAGACTGTGGAGTTTTGGCCTGACAAGGTAGTTTTTCTGTGTTGGGCCATCTACTTCACCAGTGTCTGTTTGGTTTCCCCATTGTGCAAGTCATGGCAATCCTCCTGGCGCTTAACAGTATACACTATATTGCTTTGTTTGTGCTGGGGGACCCCATCCTTGGGGTGGAGCAATATCTGCAGCAGCATGTTTTGCAGTTTGAAATCAAATGAGACGCAGTGTTTGAAAAATACACTTCTCAACTATTCCGACACTCCTGCTACATATGGAATCACCATTGGTTTTCGCTTAGGTAACGGTTGTCATTCTCCCCTCTTTGGTCAGCTGGAGAAATTAGCTAGAAAAAAAAAGTGAGGTCAGTTTCCTGGTTACATTTATCCCCAGATACTTAAAGCCGGAGGCACTCAATTTGAAAGGCATATCAGACTGATTGAGTTGTATTGCCAAAGCATTAATAGGATAGCATTCACTCTTGGGAGATATTTACTTTATAGCCTGAAAATGACCCAAATCTCTGAAAACCGCAGACAGTTGGTTGTATAGAGTAGTTTTGATTTGAGACATATGTAGAACAGCGAATCATCAGCATAGAATGAAAGCTTAAGTTCCATACCCGAATGTGATATCCCGGTAAAAGTGGACGAGGATCTCAGAAAGATTGGCAAGGGCTCTATTGCTACTGTGAATAATAGGGGGGATAAAGGACAACCCCCGACAGGTGCCGCGAAATAAGGTGAAAAAACTGGATTGAATGCCATTGGTGGTGATACTAGCTTGTGGGAACGTATAAAGGATGTATCCATGAAATAAATACATTTCCCAGTCCAAATTTACTTAATGCAGTAAACATGTAGTCCCATTCAACTCTGTCGAATGCTTTTTCAGTGTCGACTGAGATCACTGCGTCAGGGTTCGTTGTTGACATTTTAGAATAGATCATATTTAAAAGGGTATGGATATTATATAGAACAGCTGGTGCCTCTTTATAAATCTGGTTTGCTCATCTGAGACAACATTTCAGAGAATATTTTCCAAGCGACGGGCCAAAGCCATAGCAAGGCATCCACATTTGTTTACAAAAGAGGTCTGTATGAGCTGCAGAGATTTGGGTCTTTGTCTTTTTTTAGAAGCAGACTTACAGAGGCTTGTCTTAAAGTCGGAGGGAGAAAATCATACTGCAGCGATTCGTTATATACAGAATGCAATAGCGGGGAAAGTTTATCTTGAAATCTTCCAAAAAAAATTCAACTGGAAATCCGTCGGGGCCAGGAGCTTTATTATTTTGCATATTATTCATAGTAAGGGTGATTTCCTTTACTGTCAGTGGTGATTCGAGTTCTTTAACGATAACTGGGTTTATCATGGGGAAATTCAGACTATCTAAGAGATTGCATTTCAGTGGTGTCAGACAGAGATTCAGATTTATATAAAGAGTAGAAAATGCAAAATATAGAGCTAATGATGGCGGAGTCCCTATGCAGTGTGCCAAGCGAGTCTTTTAACTGAGGGATCATGCGCGAAGCTGCCTGTCCATGTAGTTGGTGAGCTAGGAGGCGGCTTGCCTTATCGCCGTGCTCGTAGTATTACAGCGAGAGCGTAAAAGAAAGCGCTCTGCATCAGTGGTTGTGATGACATCAAATTCAGTCTGCAACTCAACACGGCGTTTGAACTGACTGGGAGAGGGAGAAGTAGCAAGTTGTTGGCCCAAATGACTAATATTAATAGAGTGCTCTTGCAGTTTGGCTTTACGGGTTTTATTAAAATTTGCAGAGTATGAGATAATTTGACCCCGAAGGTACACTTTTAGCAATTCCCACAACAGTGAATGAGAAACCGGTTTCATCTCGTTCTGGTTAGTAGCAATAAACTCATCAATTGCAGCTGCTGTGAATTTATTGAATTTATCGTCTGAGTGAAGCAAAGTATTGAATCTCCATGGAACTGAGCACCGAGGTTGTGAGGAGAACTGGATAGCTAAAGAAAGAGAGGCATGATCAGAAATAACAATAGGATGGTAATTAACAACACTTTGAAAATTAGTTTGGCCTCAATGAAAAACAATATGAGAAAGACATGCATCTGTGAAAAAAAAGAATATTCCTTGATGTAGGAGTTGTAGAATCTCCAAGGATCAGTGCAACCATTCTTAAGACATGAAATGAGAAACTGACATCGACAGTGATGATGGGGTCAGGGTTCGTGGGTTAGAGCGGTCTAGATTGGGTCAATTACACAATTAATGTCCCCTTCATAAAGTGTGGGTCGTCATAATTTGGGGCATAACTATTACCTAATAGGATAGGAATATGAGACAGTGCGCCTGAGAGGATTAAATATCCGTCATTTCTATCAAATATAACTTGGTAACGTTCCATAATCAGCATTATATTTTCCTCAGTTCACTTTACTTGCGCAGTGTCTTAATGAATGCGCTGGCGTCTTCTGGTGACTTGAACTCCTCGGCACCGCTATATGTAACCCGGAGGCACGCCGGGTATAGCTGACCAAAACGTATCCCCGGAATCTCAAGTTGCTGGCGTCGGATATCACTGAAGGCAGCCCGGGAAACAAAGAGATAGACACATCCCCAATCTCGATCCGTTGGGCTCTGGCTTGCTGCAATATGTCGACACAGTCCGTGTGATAATGTAGTCGAGCGAGGGCGCACGTGGTTTCGGCCTCGACTGGGGAGTGCGATGAGCGCGGTCCAAGAGGGGCTGTTTTTCAAATTTACGAGCATCTTTTGGCAGAGTGGAGATCGCCGCTGCAGTGGAGGAGATGGGTGAGCCCTCTGGAAGTCCCAATATCCTTATATTATTGCGCCGTGATCTCGCCTCAAGATCTTTCACATTTATTGTCCATTCTTACCAGTTCGGCTGACAAGCTGCTCCACTTTGGCCTAAAGCTTGACGATGTCGTCAGTGCGGGAGGTTTCCATTCCACCTACAGTATTTTTCGGAGAGTGTGCCTCAGACTGAGTCTTCGTGATGCTACCAGATAACTCTTGATTTCGCTGCCTTGTAACTCCGTCTTGATGGCTGTTAAATTCGGTTAAGGCGGCTTGAAGCTCAGTTTTAAAAGTGATCGTCATCTCAAGCTCCACATTCCGTCAGCTATTAGCCTAAGTCTATAACGTTTTACAGCCTGAACCCAGCAAGAGTCAAACGGAGATAAAAAAACACGCTTATTTCTGTTATAGCAGTACTTTTAATGAGATAGCTGTAACAGGACGCGTAATCGGGGCAGGCTAGGCTAACTGCTAGCCCATGCAGATGGGCGGTTCCGACAGTCATCCTGGCAGTGGCGCCCCCAAGGGGTGGCCAGGGGTGGCCACGGTCACCCTGATACTATCCCAGGCCCCCCCGCTGGCCCCCCCAGCCACGAGTCGCATAAACAGAATATGCTTTTGATTATGCATAATATGCTTCTATCTGATATTTTACATTAGGTGCTGTTCATTTAAATCAATAATGTATATTTTTCTTAACTCTCATATTGACAGTTTTCAACTAGCCTATACAGTATACTACAACAGCATCATAGACTTCCCGAAATTCAGTCATGGCTTTTGGTTTTGGTGTGCCACCCCAAGATTTTCAGTGGCCCCATTTGGCCACCCCTATGAAAAATTTCTGGGGGCGCCACTGCATCCTGGCTGGCTCCCTTGGACAGTGTTTTGTTTTGTTTTGTTTTTTTGATGTGTTAGTTTGAATATGTGTGTTCTTGTAGTTCTTAGATGTGTTTTTGTCTGTATGTTGCGCTGCTGTGGGCTGGGGAAAACGGCATTTCGTCTCACTTCATGTGCGCAAGTACCTGAGGTGAAGAGACAAATTCAAGTGGCGGGTAACTGAGCTCAAATCTGTGTTTTGGGATACCCAATACCCCAGGAAAACATATCAGTGACCACCCAGCCAATTCTGCATGATTAAACATGTCGCCAAGTATATAAAACAAAGCTTCAAAAACGTGCAAAAATCTGCAGCGTCCTGGGGGCGTGGCACCGAAATGAAGACGGTGACGTCACCAGGGAAGCCGGCCAAAAAAAAATCAAGAATGGAAAACGGGGGAAAATACCCCAAAAACGGTCTAACTCCGCAGATCGGTTCTATACATGGTTCAACACATTTTAACATGTCCACAGCAATACATCTCCCACATTTATAAAGTATTTTGAAGCAAAATCTGTCAATTTGGTTACCCTGCTCTCTAAGGTCCCTTTCACACTTGAAAGTCCAAACCAAGGTCTGAACCAGAGTCTGGTTCTGGTGCTTTCACATCTGTTATTTTATAGTCATTAGGTTCAGGACTTTTGCTTTCATACCAGCGGACCTTGACTTGAACTTTTGGCTCGTTGTTGCCGCCAGGTGCGCTCGTTGTTGCCAGGCGCGCTCGTTGCCGCCAGGCGCGCTCGCTGTTGCCAGGCGTTACTGTTTGTGTTTGTTTTATCACTTTCTATGATTGATCCGAAAGTCCGAACCTTCGATTTCACATTAGACATTCATGAACCTTGGTCTGAACCGAGACTACCTCCTGAGCTTAGACCAAAGACCGAGTCTTTGATCCCTGTACCCTGGTCCAAGAGGTTTCACACCTGGCAATCTGGTTCGGACTTTTCTGGAAAGTCTGAAAGTCCGGAGTAAACAACATAAGTGTGAAAGGGCCCTTTAAGTGTTCCTGATTCCTTAAATAAGGCTTTTTTAGCCCAATAATTGCCTTGGCCCCAGATGTCACGTTTTAACTTTTCGGATCAGTTGCAACTATTTTGCAAGCAAGTAAATGCACGTTTCTATCGTGTGTTAGTGTTTAAACGGCAGATATAAGCAGCTTGATAATGGCGACTGGAAAACAGACAGCTAGCTAAGCTTGCTAGCTAGCACAGTCTCGGTTTTGTTTGTTTGGGGTTTTTTTTACATCGCATAATAGCAGCCTGCTACTTACAGCATTCAGGTGACGTGTCATGCTTGTTGCGCCACCGCGGTAGGCCAGTTTCAGACCGTATAGTCACGGCCTTGCCGTCGCCAAATTAAGCGTCGCCACACGGCTGGGAACTTCGCCATGTTGTTTTCCCTTTAACGGCCGAGGTGAGCTGACGGGTGACGTCACGGCTGCGCGCGAGACAGGTGTCAGGCGCAGCAGCTCACGCAATATTGCCACATTTTAACAACGCGATTAAAACGTATGAATATAGTACAAGAATGGGCTGACACGTTATTTTGCAGTTCGCCTTTATTGATTTATTATGCAAAAAAAAAAAAAAAAAAAAATCCCAAAATTGAAACCGAATACCTACCCAACGAACGAATATCTGCATACTCGGGTATTCGGGTCCAACCTTACAAACAATACCTGTTTTTCATTGCAAAATCTTTTTCTTTTTTAAAGAACTGGACAATGCATTGCATCGTTTACTTGGAACAAATCCATTCCAGCAATTAGGAAATCATACTGGAGTGATAGGGGGCTTATCGTTGCCAAACTTTTTACACTACTATTGAGCTTCCAATATTCACAAGGTGGTTTATTGGGTGTCACAATGTTACCAGGGCGGCACGGTGGCGCAGTGCTTAGCGCGGTCGCC
Organism: Lampris incognitus; assembly: GCF_029633865.1. Taxonomy (NCBI): domain Eukaryota; kingdom Metazoa; phylum Chordata; class Actinopteri; order Lampriformes; family Lampridae; genus Lampris; species Lampris incognitus. The sequence goes on along the minus strand of NC_079215.1, from coordinate 54,688,574 downwards.
TCACAGCAAGAAGGTCCTGGGTTCGAGCCCCGGGGGTAGTCCAACCTTGGGGGGTCGTCCCGATCCGTCCTCTGTGTGGAGTTTGCATGTTCTCCCCGTGTCTGCGTGGGTTTCCTCCCACAGTCCAAAGACATGTAGGTCAGGTGAATCGCCCGTACTAAATTGTCCCTAGGTATGTGTGTGTGGGCCCTGTGTGATGGCCTGGCGCCCTGTCCAGGGTGTCTCCCCGCCCGCCGCCCAATGACTGCTGGGATAGGCTCCAGCACCCCCGCGACCCTGAGAGCAAGATAAGTGGTCATCTAATGGATGGATGGACAATTTTACCACAGTAATGGACAAGTATGGGCTGAGATGTAGCAGGCTTTGTGTAATCCAGTGTCTTTTAACATCTATGCTTTGTGCACCACTATCTCTCACCAAGAAAAACCTGCAAAATCCCATTGTGATTGACACATTGAAAATGTGCTCTCAGTTTAACTTCCGCTTCAAGGACCAACAGGCACTACCTCTACCGCCTATTACAGCCAAGGCCCTATTCCCACCATCTCACCTAGACGCCGCCTTCCAATTGTGGTTCAGGAAGGGATTGAGATGTGTAAGGGATCTCGATCAAGGCAATTTCATTCCTTTTGAAAAAAATGACAACAGTATGACATTCCACACTCCCATTTCTACAGATATCTCCAGGTGCATAATTCTATTAAGAAGCTTTCTGTTCCCTTACCATCTCCATTAACTCGGGGTTAGATAGAAGAATTTATTTTTGAGATACTTATTAATCCCCGTGGGGAAATTCTGAATTTCTATGCTGGGATGCTCTGCAGCAAGGCCTGATATGCAAACCACACAGCTCAATTAAAAAAATGGTCTCCCCTTTGAAACACCTTAAGAAGCAGTGGCTAAAGATTTTAAGACTGAAATTTCTGATGAAGTATGGCAGTCTACGTTTTCAAGATTTCATTCAACATCCATATGCGTTAGACAGTTTATTGCAGTTTAATGTACTACACAGACTACACTTCAGCAAAAGCAGGCTAGCAAAGATGTTCCCAGAATTTGATAAGATCTGCTTCTGCTGTCATCAAGATGAAGCCATTCTTTACCATTTGTTTTGGAGTTGCCCAAATGTTGCATCATTCCGGTCGGCCATCTCTGAAACACTCTCTAACATCTGTAGTAAGGAGATTGATCAAACCCAATCGCATTATTTGGAGTAGTTCCTGGAGTGTTTGCACTTACAGGTGCACAGTGTGATGCCTTCTGTCATTATTAGCACAACGGATAGTGTTGGTTCACTAGAAATCTGCCAAACCACCTTTGCACTGTAAATGGGTGGAAAGTGTTATGGCACATCTTAAACTCAAAAAAACTTAAATACCCCACAAGGAGTTCAGTAAAAAAATAATAATAATAATTAAAAAAAAATTATATATATATATATATATATATATATGTGTGTGTGTGTGTGTGTGTGTATGTATATATGTATACGTATATATATACACGTATATATATATATATACATGTATATACACTACCGTTCAAAAGTTTGGGATCACCCAAACAATTTTGTGTTTTCCATGAAAAGTCACACTTATTCACCACCATATGTTGTGAAATGAATAGAAAATAGAGTCAAGACATTGACAAGGTTAGAAATAATGATTTGTATTTGAAATAAGATTTTTTTTACATCAAACTTTGCTTTCGTCAAAGAATCCTCCATTTGCAGCAATTACAGCATTGCAGACCTTTGGCATTCTAGCTGTTAATTTGTTGAGGTAATCTGGAGAAATTGCACCCCACACTTCCAGAAGCAGCTCCCACAAGTTGGATTGGTTGGATGGGCACTTCTTTGAGCAGATTGAGTTTCTGGAGCATCACATTTGTGGGGTCAATTAAACGCTCAAAATGGCCAGAAAAAGAGAACTTTCATCTGAAACTCGACAGTCTATTCTTGTTCTTAGAAATGAAGGCTATTCCATGCGAGAAATTGCTAAGAAATTGAAGATTTCCTACACCGGTGTGTACTACTCCCTTCAGAGGACAGCACAAACAGGCTCTAACCAGAGTAGAAAAAGAAGTGGGAGGCCGCGTTGCACAACTGAGCAAGAAGATAAGTACATTAGAGTCTCTAGTTTGAGAAACAGACGCCTCACAGGTCCCCAACTGGCATCTTCATTAAATAGTACCTGTTAGAGCCTGTTTGTGCTGTCCTCTGAAGGGAGTAGTACACACCGGTGTAGGAAATCTTCAATTTCTTAGCAATTTCTCGCATGGAATAGCCTTCATTTCTAAGAACAAGAATAGACTGTCGAGTTTCAGATGAAAGTTCTCTTTTTCTGGCCATTTTGAGCGTTTAATTGACCCCACAAATGTGATGCTCCAGAAACTCAATCTGCTCAAAGAAGTGCCCATCCAACCAATCCAACTTGTGGGAGCTGCTTCTGGAAGTGTGGGGTGCAATTTCTCCAGATTACCTCAACAAATTAACAGCTAGAATGCCAAAGGTCTGCAATGCTGTAATTGCTGCAAATGGAGGATTCTTTGACGAAAGCAAAGTTTGATGTAAAAAAAATCTTATTTCAAATACAAATCATTATTTCTAACCTTGTCAATGTCTTGACTCTATTTTCTATTCATTTCACAACATATGGTGGTGAATAAGTGTGACTTTTCATGGAAAACACGAAATTGTTTGGGTGATCCCAAACTTTTGAACGGTAGTGTATATATATATATATATATATATATATATATATATATATATATAGTCCGGAAGCCTTTTCTCTCCTTCTTTGAACTTTTGGAATACTATACTACGTATACTTCATGTTTTGTATCCAGAACAATTAAGTATAGGTTCCTTGAACTTCCATCCCCCACCCTCAGTGTTTGGCAGCTTTTTTTAAAGTGTATTTTGTTGAGCTACTATGTAAAATGTTGTGATTTGTGTCGTGTTGTGACGAGTAAATGCATATGTTGGAAAAGTTCAATAAAAAAAAGATTTAAAACTACAAGTCATGATAACTTGGAATATTGTGTGAAGGTTTCTGAACTCACAATAGATATACTCAGGGACAATCTCCCGGCATGCATTCAAGATTAAAAAAAAATGAGTGGGTTATCAAAACCAAATTCAACGTTACTAAAAAAGGAAAAGTCATGTAGGTCAGCAAGAAAGAGAGAAGTGAGCAATAATGATAGGAAAGGGTGAGTTCAGCAGAGAGAAGACAGAAACAGAAAGAGACAGAGAGGTTAAGAAAGTCTTCCCAAAGGGGGAAAGCACAATTCCACCCAAAACAAGTAGCTCTCTGTCAAGAGGGGGGCTAGCCCTGTTAATATGATTGTTAGCATTCATCTAAAGCGAAAGCCTAAACAAAATTAGATTTTAATACAGGTCTGCTGGACCTCATGGATTTCCGATAATCTCATAAATCCTGCAGTTGTGTGAGTGAAGAGGAGGGCAGGGAGGAGAAAATCAGTGAGACACAGACAGACAGAGATGGAGATTGAAATATGAGGCAAAGCATCGGAGGAATGCAGGGCTGCATGCTTTCACAATGTGTTGCTGTTTGGTACAATCGCAACCCTTTTCAGAGATAAAACGAGGAAACGTAAGCATGAGAGGCAAAAGGGAAAGAGTAAATGCGTGTGCACATACATGCCCACATTTTTCCATTAGATCCTGTGTATATAATTGGTGGCTGTCCCCTTATAATGGCACGTGGGACTGCGGGGGATTTACCAGCCATTCTCCTTCCTGCCCTCTTAAGAAGCATACAGCCCCCAGCGCCTCTCGCCACGTGGATCAATGGGCCCTGATTACTCCATTTGTAAGGCCTGTAATAAATGAAGGCTATTAAAATAGCAGGGAGCATTGATCTCATCTAAGCACACCACAGCTAGCAAGCAACAAACAGGTCAGGTCAACAGGCCAAGGAGACTTCAGGTGCAAAATAGAGACACTAATGGGGCCTTTTTCCATGACATGCATGAAGTTTAACTCCCTGACAACAACGGATGTACCAAAGGCTTGTTGTTTTTTTTATTTAAAATCCTGTGAGTCCTCAAGAAAGCAATGTTGGATCATTCTCTCAGCATGCTTTTGTATTATTTTTACTGTTTTTGATGAACGCCATAGCCTAAGCATCCATACTTGCCATCATGTCTGACAGTTAACTCTTTACTAACCATGCTCATGTACGTAATGACAGTAACAGTCATTCATCTCATCACCGGCTGCTTCTCCGGGGTCAGGTCGCGGTGGCAGCATGCTAAGTAGGGCGCTCCAGATGTCCCTCTCCCCAGCAAAGCCCTCCAGCTCCTCCTGGGGGATCCCAAGATGTTCCCCAGGGCAGATTGGACATGTAGTTCCTCCAGCAAATTCTGGGTCAACCCCGAGGTCTCCTCCCAGTTGGATGTGCCCGGAAAACCTCCAAAGGAAGGCACCTAGGAGGCATCCTAATCAGATGCCTGAAACACCTTCACTGGCTCCTTTCGACACGAAGGAGCAGAGGCTCTACTCCGAGCTCCCTCCGGATGTCCGAGCTCCTCACCCTATCTCTAAGGCTGAGCCCAGACACCCTATGGAGGAAACTCATTTCAGCCACTTGTATCCGCGATCTCACCCTTTCGGTCATTACCCAAAGCTCATGACCATAGGTGAGGGTTGGAACGAAGATTAACTGGTAAATTGAGACCTTTGACTTCCAGCTCAGCTCCCTCTTCACCACAACGGTCCGGTACAACGTCCACATTATTGCTGATGCTGTACCAATCTGCCTGTCAATCTCCCGCTCCATCCTACCCTCACTCGTGAACAAGACCCCGAGAAACTTGAACTCCTTCACTTGAGGCAACAACTCATCCCCAACCCAGGGCGAGCAATCGACCATTTTCCGGTAGAGAACCATGGCCTCAGACTTGGAGGTGCTGACTCTCATCCCGGCCATTTCACACTCAGCTGCAAACCACCCCAGTGCGTGCCAGAGGTCGCGTTCTGATGAAGCCAACAAAACCACATCATCTGCAAAGAGCAGAGATACAAATCTGAGGTTCCCAAAATGGACACACTCCTCACCTTGGCTGCGCCTTTGAGATCCTGTCCATGAATATCACAAACAGAATCGGAGACAAGGGACAATCTCGGTTGAGTCCGACACCCACCGAAAACAGTCATTTACTTGTTAACTATTCAAAGTCCTGACACTCTCATGGCATTTTATGGACATACTTGATTACAATGCTGTACTTTCAGTTCTTGATGGTAAACAGATCCAATTGGTCAATACTGGTTTCATGTCTCCCCAAAAAAGACTGAAATCCTACCCACCGCAAAATACTTGCATTTCAAAAGATGCTGATCAAACAACATTCTATCCACTGAGTCTGATGATGTTGCATCCACAAAAAAAGATCCTAAAAAAGTAAGGAGGTTTTTTTTTTTAATTGTTGTCTACATGTTCAGTGTTTTTATGTGTCTTGTGCACCTCGAGTTTAAGTGGCCTGCTACATCAAAGTTTAACCATGTTTTTTTTTTGCACAATACGTAAGGTGCTGACACAACAGCACTGGTGACACCATTTAGTTTAAAATAGATCTTCGTTACTGTAGCTTACAATGAGTTAAGCAAAAATTACAGTTAAGGTTAATTAAGATAAATTTTCTGGTCCCATCCTAACTACTTAAGAGCATTGAACAGCCACAATACAGTGTTCCAGGACTGACACCAGTTCCAAGGCCAGCGCCTCTGTCAAGGGCAATGGCAGGAGCATTAAGCTAATGTCTTTTGGTGTGGGGGAAACCAGAGCACCCAAGAAAACTCACAAGAATACAGGCAGAACAAGCAAACTTGACACAGAAAGGCACAGTCAGGTTTGAACCCAGGACCTTCTTGATGTGAGGCAATGGTGCTAACCACTGAGCCAGCATGCCGACAGTCTTGGGAATTGTAGCTTTAATGGATATGGGAGGAGATCTCACTCCTTATTTTTTCGTTCTCCCTCACTCTGCTCTTCTGTTCAGCCACACCACGTCATATATGGGTTAGTTTGGATATGTGTGTTCTTGTAGTTCTTGTGGTTTTTGGATATGTGTTTTTGTCTTTGTGTTGCACTGCTGTGGGCTGGGAGAAATGATATTTCGTTTCATTTCATGTACCCAAGTACATTTACTAAAATAAAAAATAAAGTGTTCCTGATCATCCACACTCACAGAGGATCCAATACCCATAAATCCTTCTAATTAATGATAACCATACCTATTCAGTGGTTCCTCACCATTAGCCTGCCCCTGGTTTCTAGAATAACATAAGACAGAGAATAGCAATAAAACCAAGGCAGAATGAAAATGAAGATGAAAGCAGCAAGCTGGAACCCAGATATGCAATTAGAGAGCTTGATAAAACCCTGGCCTTTTGGGGATATGATAAATCACTGCAGGAAAAACAAATCCCATTGGTATATGAGAATCTGCATAGCTCAGTTGAGACAGCCATATCATGTAACCTCATGGTAGCCATGTTTGTTTGAAATGCCAAATGAGTATAATTCAAAAATTACATAAAATCACTCGCCTCTGATCACTGGACAATGAAGACTTTGCTTTCTGAACACTTTCTGTGTTTATTTTATGGATTTTGAGCTGCTGATCACGAAAATCACTTTAAGATTTTCCTATCACATACTGTTTTGTAGATATAACCTATTTCACTGATTTCCCATCATATTTTAAGTCTACTAGTATATTGCCCACAAAGCAAGTTGTTTTAGTCAGTCCAAGCGTGCCTGGGCATGCTTAGTCAGGTTAAATGCTGGCAGACAGGCTATAAAAGCGGCTCACATTTACAGATGCTGTTTGGACGCATGCTGATGCACGTGTTCTTCAGGCAATAGCATGGTGAGCATACTTAACAATAGGATTTATTGTCTTCAGGATGATTTAATACAGCAGAAATGTCTAGTCAATGTGGCAAAAGCTGCGATACATTCTGTTACATCTGTGGCGAGGATACGCTCAAGGCTCAAAGACGCACCATGACTGCACTTATTAAGAAAGCCTATGAGCTCTATTTCGGATGTAAAATTGGTGACAAAGAGAAACCCTGGTCTCCTCACAGTCAACCTGAGAATTTGGCTCAGAGGTACTCGGAAGTCAATGCCATTTGCAGTACCGATGATATGGCGAGAACAGAAGGATCATGTGACGGACTGCTACTTCTGTCTGACCAATGTATCTGGCTTCTCCGCTAAAAATAAGAAACTACTGAATACCCCAATCTGCCGTCAGCCATGAGACCAGTGCCACATGATGACAGTTTGCCAGTACCGAAGCCACCAGAGACATGGAGCCTAGATTAGGCAGATGAAGACACCACAATGCATGAACCAGATGTGGAAAATGACACTGATCCAGCTGTTGAACTCTTTATGCCTGGATATCCTCATCTGATAACACAGCCAGAATTGAATGACCTGGTCAGGGACTTAGATTTGTCAAAAGCTAAAGCAGAACTACTTGGTCCAAGATTGCAAGGATGGGGTTTGCTGTCACCGGGTACAAAAACGTATGAACGGTCAATCTGACAAACTTCTTCACGCAGGTTGACAACCTCTGTTTCTGCACTGACACTGATGGATTGTTCATGGCTTTGGGTTGTGTGTATGACCCAGAACAATGAAGTCTTTTTCTAGATTCGTCAAAGTCAAGCCTGAAAGCTGTCCTGCTACACACTGGCAATGTCCACCCTTCAGTACCCATTGGCTATGCAGTACATATGAAAGAAACCTACAATAACATGGAACTGTTGTTGAAACACATACAGCACAACAATTACGACTGGAACATCTGTGGTGATCTAAAAGTATTGGCACTGCTATTAGGAATGCAGCTTGGATATACAAAGTACTGTTGTTTCCTTTGTGAATGGGATAGCCGTGCTAAAGAGTCACATTACATTAAAAAGAACTGGCCGCTCCGTAAGAATTTATTTACAGAGCAGAAAAGTGTGGCGCATAAACCACTTGTCGACCCAACAAAGATATATCTGCCTACTCTTCATATAAAACTGCGATTGATGAAAAAATTTGTGAAAGCATTGAACAAAGAAGGTGATGGATTTCACTATTTGAGACAGATGTTTCTAAGAATAACTGATGCCGAGATTAAGGAAGGCATTTTTGTTGGTCCACAAATCAGACATGTCATCAATGACAGGAAGTTAGAAGATCTGCTAGTGGGGTCAGAGAAAATGGTATGCGAGGCATTTAAGGATGTTGTTGAGAATTTTCCTGGCAACTACAGAGCACCAAACTACATTGAACTGCTTTGAATATTCATTTTCTGCATTCACACTTGGGACTTCTTCCCTGCTGAGCTTGGTGCAGTCAGTGACGAACATGGTCAAAGGTTTCACCAGGACATTGTGACCATGGATAAGAGGCATCAGAGCAACTGGAATCCATCAACGCTGGCCGACTATTGTTGGACACTTGACACGAGAGGCATCAGATGCCGAGTACAAATGAAAATTAGCTGCAAAACATTTTAAGTTGTGTTAGTTCAGTTGAACTAACACAATGTGTCCGCATCATTATGTGATTAAACATGTTAAATTCAATAAAGGTTATTTTAATGTTTCTCCAAATTCCTATGTGAGACAGCAAATCTGAAATTATTTTTTGTTCAGCTCGACATTGTCCATCATAATCTCTCTTTTTTTTTTCAGGAAGCAAAACGTTTTAAAAAGTCTGTTGTCCAGGTGATTGTGCTGCCGTGCTTATACAATTCCTTGCCCTGCAATCCTAGCCAGTGCAGTGTATATTCTACATTGAATCTATTCAACTTATGAAGCGGAAGGGAAACCACCAGACTGCGTTTCCTGTCCACATTACTACAATGGGCTTGGTAATTAAGGATGCATTGATTCCATCATCCTACTTCAGAACAATACAGCAGGTGAAAGACTCAAGTGTATTTGTATCTGTTCTGGCATTCCTTTATGCTGGTCCATTAAAGGCAGTGAGATAGCTGGGGTTCCAAGGCAGTGATCTATAAACGGTTGTATGGTAATATACACCGATCAGCCAAAACATTAAAACCACCTGCCTAATATTGTGTAGGTCTCCCTCGTGCTGCCAAAACAGCTCTGACCCATTGACGCATGAACTCCATAAGACCTCTGAAGGTGTCTGGTATCTGGCATGAAGATGTCAGCAGATCATTTGAGTCCTGCAAGTTGCGAGGTGGGGCCTTCATGGATCGGTCTTCTTTTTCCAGCACATCCCACAGATGCTTGATTGGACTGAGATCTTCGAAATTTGGAGGCCAGGGAAAGACCTTGAACTCTGTCATGTCCCTCAAAACATTCCTGAATAATGTCTTTATGCATGTTCAATAATCCAGGTAAGAAAATCAAAGGTTGAATCAGTTCATCTGGATGCAATGTTTATTGACAGATACGTTTCATCACGTATGTAAGTGACCTCTTCAGTCCAAACTGACTGCAGGTATCCCCACCCCTTCTAAACAATACAGTCGCACAACGACCAGTTTCATATGCAAATATGGGTGTGACCATTAATTAGCGTTTCAATGGCCATGTGTGCAATTCACATAGGATTTGGGAATGTTTGCAATCACGGCATTGTAAGATGGTGACAGATGTATTCTTAGCCCCCCCCCCCCTTTGGTTCAGGGATGGGTGTTCCCTCTTAACCTAGATGGCCTCTTTGACACCCCATTCAAACCAGCGTTCCTCCCTATCAAGGATGTGCACATCCTCATCCTTGAAAGAGTGGCCACTGGCCTGTAAATGGGTGTAGACTGTGGAGTCCTGGCCTGACGTGTTAGCTCTTCTGTGTTGTGCCATCTTCTTGGCCAGCGTCTGTTTAGTTTCCCCAATGTACAAGTCAAGGCAGTCCTCCTGACACTTAACAGCGTACACTATATTGCTCTGTTTGTGCCGGGGGACACAATCCTTGGGGGTGGACCAACTTCTGGAGCAGCGTGTTTTGGGGTTTGAAAGCAACGCAGTGTTTGGAAAATATGTCTCAACTGTTCTGACACCCCCACCACATATGGAGTCACCACTGGTTTATGCTTAGGCAGCTGTTGTCCTTCTGTTTGGGCGTCTTCCTGGCTTTGACAAACGCCAAGTTAGGATAACCACACTTTACCAGGGCCTGTTTAATGTGGGATCGCTCCCCTTCCCTGGCCGCTGTGTCGGTGGGGATGTTGTCAGCTCGGTGGTACAGTATCCTGAAGACTCCTAGTTTGTGCTCCAGTGGATGATGAGAGTCAAACCTGAAGTACTGGCCAGTATGTGTTGGTTTATGGTAAATATCAACAATCAAATGAATCAGATGTCCACCATCACCAATTGCAATTTCACTGTCTAATAAAGCTAACCTGTCATTTTTCAGGTACCATTCCCTTAATAATTTTTTGCAGTGTGGCAGGGCTTCTGAAAGAGGCCACTGCCATCAGGGAATACCTTTATCATGACTGGGTGTACTTGGTCTCCAACAATGTTTAGCTAGGTGGTACTATTCAAAGTAACATCCACACGAATGCCAGGACCCAACGTTTCCCAGCAGAACATTAACCAGAGCATCACACTGCCTCCACCGGCTTGGCTTCTTCCCATAGTGCATCCTGGTGCTACCTCTTTCCCAGTTAAATGACGCACACATGCCCAGCTGTCCTCATGATGTAAAAGAAAATGTGATTCATCAGATCAGGCCACCTTCTTCCAGTCCTCCGTGGTCCAGTTTTTTAGTCTCTGTAGGTGCTTTCGACGGTGCGCAGGCTGCAGCTAAGCAGCCCCATATGCAGCAAGCTGTAATGTCCTGTGTTCTGACACCTGTCTATCATAGCCAGCATTAACTTTTTCAGCAATTTGAGCTGCAGTAGCCCTTCTGTGTGACTGGACCAGACAGGCTAGCCTTCACTCCTCACGTGCATCAATGAGCCTTGGGTGCCCATGACTCTGTTGCTGGTTCAGTGGTTGCCCTTCCTTGCACCACTTTTGGTAGATCCTGACCAATGCATACCGGGAATACCCCACAAGACCTGCTGTTTCGGTGATGCTCTGACCCAATCATCTAGCCATCGCAGTTTGGCCCTTGTCAAAGTCACTCAGATCCTTACACTCAGATCCTTATGTTTCCTGCTTCCAACACATCAACTTCAAGAACTGACTGTTCACTTTCTGCCTAATATATCCCACCCCTTGAGAGGTACCACTGTAATCAGATAATCATTATTATTCACTTATCTGTCTGTGGTCTTAATGTTTTGGCTGATTGGTGTGTGGGTGGTCATTAGAAGTATACCGCATCCTTAAAGTGGGACAATTATTTTTCAATGAATAAATACATAATCATTAGAGATGTGCATTTGACCTATTTACTTGTTCAAATATTCAACTATGTGAAATTAGAAACGAGTACTCAGTACCTTTAACTGGTTGATATATATGCAAATTAGCAACACTCACCATAGGCAAGTCATTCCATTTTATTAAATGCTAATGGAAAAGTTTTTCATTTCATGAAAGCACGAAATAAAAAAAAATTAGTTTATCTTTAGCTGAGTAATCTGCTCCACTCTAGCAGGCTCAGTTTCTTGCCATCTTTTATTTTTGCTTTACGCTTGACTCAAATATAATTAATCATGGAACTGGTATGCTTATGATAGCTTAGTTTGATATTTTGCACTAAAAAGTTAATCAATTAGTTTGTTAGAAATATCGCCACACCTCACTCTTCTAGGTGGTCGCCACTGTGTGCAAGTGGCATGATGTGCCAGAATAGTAACTACTGATAGTACTATTTAAGGGGTGATCCTTAACTTCAGTTTTGGTAGATTTGGCCTCATTTGGTTGGTGGTCACGATAATTTGTTTTCATTCAAAACGAATTTGAATCTGAACGTGCAGAAAACATTCTTGTCACACTTTTCAAAGGTCACAAATTTTGCTGCAACACTGGCACAATAATCCAGCGGTTGCTTGCAGATTTCCGAGAAAGAAGATCAATCAACAATGTAATCCGACACAAAAAATATTAAGCAACATATCAAGCCATATCGAACATTTAATTAAATCAAGTTAAACGTTGGTTATTGTTTCACTTTGTATTTCAGCACCTATTGCTTGCTCTTCTGCATTCAACATTTAAGTTCCTTCTCCTTCCCCTTTGTGCCAGACTTGACACATTTTCTGTCTGTCCTCCATTACATTTGAATACTTGGCAATAATGGTGGGCCCCACCAGCACCAATGATATAGAGGAGCAATTACAGAATGCTAATACAATGAATGGCTGTTGCTACGAAAGTGCCAGCAGGAAAAGTGATCAATTATGGCATTTCAAAGCTTCAGCATCGGTAGTTGCTCAATGGGAACACAATGCTACGCTGGCCAAAAAAAAAAAAAAAAAAAAATCAGGGGCATTCATTCTTTAATGAATAGCTGAAAGTAAAGTTCAATGAATCTGCTGTGGTATGGGCTGCTCTGGCAGAGGGGCAGAGTTAGTTAAGCATTTCCCCAGCAATGTGCTTGTCATATCCTGCATAAACTACGGCGGTGATGTGTGGACCAGGGAGAATAAACGCAGCACTCTGAACTGGGCTTTAGTGGGGATTAACAACATTTGAAGACCAAACATCACTGCTGACACAGTGAATCAAACTGGGAATCTGGCCCGATTGAGCAAGTGCTTTTCAGACAGTGGCGGGGGGAGTAGAAAAATGTCAAACATCGAGACAAGTTTACATAACTTTTGAGGGACTGGTGTTTTGCAGCCATGTCCAAGCCAACATGAGCCAGCCTTAGCGTGGATCTACTTGAAGCGGTTGTGCAAGGGACATAAACTCAAGCAAACACTGTGACAGGGCACCGTTCCAGTCACTTGGCCACGCATGCCGGTAAAAAAGCAAAAGACACATAAGCATGAAGACTATCAGATCTCAGCCGTAGCGGGCTGGCCTAGACCCTGTTCACAAGAACAGGTCCAGTTATACAGCCAGTGAGCCAACGATGGTCAAAACCCATTTTACAATCAGCGAGCCGTTTTATCTGGTAGAAGTTAAAGTTAATTCGTTTTCAAACGATATACTTCTTGGTTCATGTTCACTGTGACTGAAGATTGCACGCTGGCCTTGAACAAGAAGCAAAGTTCAGCGCATCTATATTAGAAGTCTTTCTGACAGAAATACAAACTATTTTACTTATTGGATATATTTTATGAAATATATTCTCTATTCTTGTCGGAGTCTGGAGTCACTCAGCAAATAGCGGAGGATGCTCTGGCTCCTCGGCATGCATTCTTATGCCTCATTTACTCATGGTTCCATTGCTGCCTAATGCTTCTCTCCCTTTCTCTCTTAGGATCCCTCCATTTCTGTCTCTTGGGTATTTCTGTTGCAGGTCTGCCAATCTCATAAAAACAGAGTTGGGTACTGGGCCTGCTGTAAATTCACTCACTCTGTGTCACACACCACCAGTAGGGTTCTGGTAACACTAGAACAACCGGGGTTTCACTCCTACTTAAGACGACCATGGGTCAAAAATTTTTAAACTCTATGTTCTGTCAAGATAAATACCCAACTGAGATATTAATGCATTACATATGTTAGTATGTCTGTTATGAAACTAACTGACACCAAAATTAACATTTTAACAACTTTAATACTATTTTTCAACAATTTAAAATGGCCGCTGTCCACCGCCTGTAAATACTGCAATGCCTCGGTGGTAGTCATGGTGCGTCTGTAATGGCGTCTGTAACCACATATGTTGGAAATAATAAAAAATCAGTTCAGACTATTCCTCTGCACTGGAGAACGCTAGTGTGTTTCTAGGACAGAGCAACCAACTTCACGAAGGAAATGACGCGACCAACACACGTCATAAATACTGAAATGACGCGCACGATGACACGTAAATTACGAGCCGTCTTTTCGACCGCTCGTGGTCGTTTTAGGTAGATCTTATCATAACTTTTTTTTTGGTGTGCAACTGATCTTAAACCCATTTTAACACAAATATATGCCATTTTAGGAGCACTCACAGAGAGGCAGGTCTGTATCTTTTTTTTTAATGAAAATTTGAAAATTCAAAACCACAAAGTTATGAAAATTTGAAAATTCAAAACCGTCAAGATGACGACCTTGGTCCACCTTTGTTTCAGTGTGTGAGCTTGACTCCGAGGTTAGCTTCCTGACTGGTAATCAGGTAGTGTGCTATTGGCTCAGGGGCAGGCAGGCACCATCTGAGGCAATCTGAAGTTGTCCTTGTGCTGACGAACCCGATCAGCCTGTACACCGCTGTACTGTGTTATTTAGACTGAACTTTGCAGTGGGCATACATGTCAACAGGCACACAAAGTAGCACACAGACATTCAAAGACACACACACACACACACAAAAGCCATAGACAAAAACTGCATTTTAACCAACCGGCCTTTTAATAGCGGGGCCTCCCGCTCTATTACGTACATCCCTCTCCATACTGAGACAATCACATGTGTGTGTGTGTGTGTGTGTGTGTGTGTGTGTGTGTGTGTGTGTGTGTGTGTGTGTGTGTGTGTGTGTGTGTGCGCACCAGCCCTCTGATTTCCCACAGAGAAGACCATCATTTATTCACCACACAAACAGGCCCATCACCGATAACTCGCCTCACCAGGTTAACTGCTATTATAGCAACTCGGCGGAGGGACATCCTACCTGCTCATGTTGCAATAAATCTGCTCTGAGATACAACCACTGTTCTGTTTTTTGTTTAACTTACTGACATCCGGCGATATGAGGTGACTGCGGTGGTGTTTGAGCGATCCAAATCCAGAGTTCGGCTCAAAACGAAACAGTCACGAGTGCGAACACAAAAGTCACCCTAACCAACTCCTGCGAGGCAAGCGTGATGTCAACCATGTCCAACTAGAACCCAGGACCGAGTGTCCAAGCACTGTTATCGAGTTCAGGCGAGAACGCCACAGCGGGCTTATGTGTCCCCCATACCACATACCTCTAAGTAGGTGCCTCCTGTAGTTTTGTATTGATTTCTATGAAAAGTTGTACTTTGAGTGCTCTCGACCCGTTGCAGGGAGCTGACCTCTTTTTTGTGAGTGGATTTTTTTTCCCCCCTTTTTCTCCACAGTTGTATCCCGGCCAATTACCCCGCTCTTCCGAGCCGTCCCGGTCTCTGCTCCGCCCCCCTTTGCCGAGCTGGGGAGGGCTGCACACTACCACATGCCTCCTCCGATACATGTGGAGTCGCCAGCTGCCGGACAGTCAGGAGTTTCACCAGGGGGACGTTTCGCCAGGAGGGTCACAATATTACCCCCAGCCTCCCCCCCCGAACAGGTGCCCCGACCGACCAGATGAGGCGCTAGTGCAGCGACCAGGACACTTACCCACATCCGGCTTCCCACCCGCAGACACGGCCAGTTGTGTCTGGAGGGATGCCCGACCAAGCCGGAGGTAACACGGGGGTTCGAACCGTCGATCCCCGTGTTGGCGGGCCACGGAATAGACCGCCACGCTACCCGGACGCCCAGGAGCCGGCCTCTTTCTAGAGCTCAGTGCCTTCGGGATTCCACCTGTTTCCAAAGCTGAAACATCCTCAACTTTTTCTGAGGTGCAAAGCTCATCCATGTCACTCCTACTTCCCCCTAGCAGTCAGGGTGCAAGAGGGGCGGGACTGGAGGGCAAACGGAAGACACGAAAACGAACGAAAACGAAGCACATAGTGTCGATAACAGAAAACCCCCGTTTAACTGACCTAATATATATGTGTATTAGCACAGTGTGAGTAAAGAGACAGCAGGATATTTGTCAAGGACATATTTCACCAGAGAGCTGGAAGCGGTGTTACCAACTCGTCTGTTACTGGGCGCCATGAACGTCGCGAGACGCCGTCAATTTATTCGCTTACTAATCCGCATATGATACTACACGAGTGAGACAAGCGCTACGAGAGAGAGAAAACGTGAAGGACCAAATAGCTTATATGTTTACTAAAATTAGACACAATGAAAGACACTACTACTACTCCTACTACTACTTTCGGCTGCTCCCGTTAGGGGGCGCCACAGAGGATCATCTGTTTCCATCTCTTCCTGTCCTCTGCATCTTCTTCTGTCACACCAACCACCTGCATGTCCTCCCTCACCACATCCATAAACCTCCTCTTTGGCCTTCCTCTTTTCCTCTTCCCTGGCAGCTCCGTATTCAGCATCCTTCTCCCAATATACCCAGCATCTCTCCTCCACACATGTCCAAACCATCTCCATCTTGGACCACAACGAAAGACACCAGAACTCAAAACTTTCAATTAGGCATTCATGGGAGGGGGACATCGGGTGGGGCCAAAATTCTTGGTAAAGAAACGAGTCTGCATTTTTAAGAAATGACAGACGTGGATTTATATGATTAAACTAACATTAACCGACTTGACCGTCATTAACACAGGTGGAGACGGCTACATTAATTTGTCGCTATATGTACTGCTGTCAACACAAACATTATAGCCGAGTAGAAGATGCTAAGATTTTCACTGGGGGTGATGAAGAAGGACAGCATTAGGAACAAGTATATTAGAGGGACAGCTCAGGTTGGACGGTTTGAAGACCAAACAAGAGAGGCAAGATCGAGATGGTTTGGACATGTGTGGAGGAGAGATGCTGGGTATATTGGGAGAAGGATGCTGAAGAGGATAAGAGGAAGGCCAAAGAGGAGGTTTATGGATGGTGGTGAGGGGAGGACATGCGGGTGGCTGGCGTGCCGGAGGAAGATGCAGACGACAGGAAGAGATGGAAACGGATGATCCACTGTGGTGACCCCTAACGGGAGCAGCCGAAAGAAGAAGATGTACAGGTGTCAGCACAAACATTATCCAAAGATTAAAAAAAAAAACTGGTTTTGTTGCTATTCATGTTTAAAGAACTGAGTCGCCATGGGAGTCTGAAAATGAATTAAGTTATTAATTAAGTTTCCTTTATTAATCCCCTTGGGGAAATCCATTTACTGCAAATTAACCCATCCTAGCTGTGATCTGTGTAGCTAGGAGCAGTGGGCTGCCACCTTCATGCTGCGCCCAGGGACCAACTCGGGTTCGTCTTGCCATGCCTCGGTCAGGGGCACAGACCTGTTGTTAATACCCTAACATGCATGTTAGGGTATTAACCCCATCATGCATGTCTTTCTGATGGTGGGGGAAACCGGAGCACCCGGAGAAAACCCACCGCAGACACGGGGAGAACATGCAAACGCCACACAGAGGACGACCTGGGATGACCCCCAAGGTTGGGCAACCCTGGGGCTCGAACCCAGGGCCTTCTTGCTGTGAGGCGACCGCGGTAACCACTGTGGCACCGTGCCGCCTGGAATAGTTAACCATGGCTAGCTATATGAATGAGTGAATGAGTTCCTTTCCTAGCTAATGGGTTGCTTTGCGTCCTAAACATCTACAGCTACACTCCTAAAATTTAGATGTTTTTATTTGTTATTGACAAATGTGGCGACACTGGTAACTGTGTTTGGGATGCCATTTTGTAATGCAATGGTGTTCCTTCCTTAAAAAAAAAAGGTCACACAGCTTCCCAAACCAAAGTCAAGTGGCATGTCAAACATCATGAAGTGTTGAAACAGCTATTAACTGTATCTATATGCCTTGCAATTCATATTGCAAACATATCTGATTTGAGAATTTGGGCCAACATATTGAAGGATGTTTTTTGGTCCATATCACAAATGCCCTATTATTTATCAAATGGCATCTTATGATATTGGGTGTGTGGACACCCAGCAGGACTAAAAACAAAACCGATCAAAGGGCGGATGAGTTCCTCTGTGAACCAACAGCCATCCATACCTGGAGAGGTGATAGGGACCACCAGGTACTCCCCCTACTGAAACACAATAATGGCTCAACCCGAGACTTGTTGAGGCATCAGCTGTGCTCCTACAACCTCCATAGGTTACGGAACTGATGATGATGATGATCTTATATTATGATATTATGATATTAACAGACACAGACCTCTGACCTTATAAGTTCTGGACCAAATCTATACTGGATCCTTGACTGGAGCTGCATTTAAAGGCACATTTGTTTTGAGCAAAGTAAGACACACGAACAAATCCTGCATGCATAAGGCTTTATGTCCATATCTGCACTTAAACCAATGTGCAATGAAAACACATGCGACAAAGTCAATCCATTCTTACTTTGTGAAAGTACTGCCCATTTCAGCCACCCCTGGTTAGCCGTCTTTTATATCAATATCACACACACATTTAATGACGTGGTCTTATTCAACATTTCCCTGAAGCATGACAGTTCACCAAGGCAACGCGAGTATAATTCCAGTGATGTGCTGCCTGCAGAACGGTGTTAAGAAATTTTCATTTGGGTGAATGTCTATGAGCGCAGAGTGTGCTGGGATAATGTATGGCTATGTGCCATTTGCCATTATTACAACCATATCTCTCTGCGAAAGCGAGGGGGGGAGACATAATCAGGTGGGCAGCGCTGCTATGGATCAAACGCAGACTTTATGAGAGCTGAACAGCCAAGGAGCCATTCATGTGGGGAAGCTTTGAGACTCTCCTGTCAAAGCTTAGCATGCGGAGCCCAAAGCAGAATGAAATAAACTGGCACATGTGAATAGCACATTAATAAAAGGCAATGCTCAACTCCGCCTCACTGCTGGAGTGGGACTCTTAAAAAGGGTGGTCTTCTCAAAAGCAACAAGTGTTTTCAATTTGTTTCTTCTTCAGCATCTAGATTCCCACGGTCGCAATTTCTTTTAACCAACAGCTATAAATTGCAAACATAGTTCCGCAATTTTATCCTCAAAAATATTTGGTCTCTTGTTTCAGCATTAGGCGTGTTGACTACAAATGGACTACTGACTGCAGATTTAAACCAGGAATCCTTAGGAGCGTTGCTCTGCATCCGGCACCAAAGAAGATTTCAGTGACTACAAAGTTATCACACATGTCAAAAAAAAAATAAATCAAAATATCAAACTTCCATCAAAGTTACCATCACCAAAGGTGCCACACTTCCTGGGTTTGTGGCAGATAAGACAGTCAACTACACGCCAAATAATAAGCAAACACCTTTTGCTAAACACTGAGTCATCAATTTCTGCCAACTGAATCAACCTCACTTCAGTGGTAGTGTGGAGACAGAGTCTCTCAGGAAGTGTCAATATTTGCAGCAAAATGGCACTTGTGGTGTGCCTATAGATATTTGAGTATTTGATGTCCTCCACCAATAGGATATCAAATACACGGGAACTTTCTTTGAATTTGTATCACCAACATTTAGCCCGTATCCTGACTGTGTAGCAGATCATCTCAGAAATCAGTCAACCTACTATTCTATGTCATGAGACCCATAAAAAAATACCTTGGCAACACCAGAAACAACCCGAAGTATAGCAAATCAGGACAGCGTAATCGGTGGAGCAGCTGAAATACTCCAGCTTCAGCTATACAATTACCCTGTCCTTCATCCTCCAGCTTTGCGCCAGGGCCTTGGATCCCTCAATCTTCTCCGAGTGGCGTTTCTTCATGAAGGCCAGTGGAAGTTTCCAGTCACTCATGTCAGGCTCCTCTTCCTCGGCAAGGCCCACCGCTGGTGAGTGTAACAGATCGGAGTCCATTTTCATCAAGGCCCTACCGGGAGAGTTGAGAGATGTTACGTTATCAACCTAACTTGGCATATGTAGACACTTGTGCATAAAAGGAAGGAAATAAACACTGTAAATGGAGCGCATTTAAACAGTGCTTTTCTTTTCCAGTCTACCGACCAACTCAAGGCCCTTTAGTGCATGCCTCACATTCGCACACTGATGGCGGAGGCTGCCATGCGAGCTGCCGACCTGCTCATCAGCAGCAGTTAACAGGGTTCAGTGTCTTGCTCAAGGGCACTTTGACACGCTCTCCACAGGGGCCGGGGATCGGACCAGCGACTAGGCTGGCCTGCTCTTACTTCCCGAGCCATGCTGCCCCCTTGACACCTAGTCAACCGTATCAGTCGTGACACTGAAAAGGCCTCTAACCTAGAGAGCATTTCTGCATGCAAAACTATTAAAGCTGCTGCTGGTGAGTTCAGACATTGTGCCCTGTGGATAAAGAGGCGTCTCATCAGACGGTGTTGACATTGTGTGCTTGAGTCTTTATCATGCACTATTATGAGGACCCCCCCCCCCCTTGAGTCATGGGACCCCCCCCCCCCACTTGAGTCATGGTCACATTAAGGCAACAGAGGAGCAGTAAGGAGGAAAACAACGTGTAACAGGGTAAACTGAAGCTTGCCCACGCAGCACCGTTGGTGACCCAAGGAGGCAGCTCAGCCGTGTCCAATCCGTCTGTAACATGCTAGCCAACCGGTCAGCGTCACCACGCGTATCCGGTAATCGAGGCAACATGACGGCCATGCCACGATAGGAATAACGCGTCAGCTGGCCACGAGAAGGGCCCGGGTTTTGCCTGTTTTAACTAGTACGACGCTTCATTCCAAGAGCTGGACGACACGGCCAGGACACCCGGTGCAGCCGACGACGCGCTCAGCCAATAATAATCATAATAATAATAAAAAATATGCCGGCTAGCTACTACACCGATAGCATTAGCTGAGAGCTGACTCGGTTTATTTGACAGGTCTCGCCGCCCCGGCTCTGGCAGGGGGGGGGGGGTAGGTCCGAGCGCGCGGGGTTCGGAGAGCTGTCAAAACGGGCCAGCGAGGCAGAAACGGGTCGAACGCGTGCAGGAATGGCGCTTCTCGGTGGAAGCGTGCAACAACAACAAAAAAAAAATGCATGCAGACCTTGGCACGGCGCGACTCTCGATCCGGGTTTGGGAGCCTCTCCGCTTGCCGGCGATGACAGACACGGTGGCGCAGACAATCCTGGACAGAAAGTTGTACGACAGCGTCCACAGTCTGTAGATTATGTCAAACCCGTCAAGTCCGAGCTCGACGGGTATGTGCTTGCAGGGGAACGTGCGGGTGCTCTCCCCACGGCTCGCTGCTATGGGAAGAGGCTCCAGACGAGGCCCATCTTCACACGGACAGTCTGCCACAGCCACGCCAAGCGCCGGATCCACGGACGAGCTGCTTCGGGCTGGGAGCCTCGCCTGCTACAGCCACGCGTCGCCGCGGCTTTATTCCGTGCAAACGTGTGCGCGAAAGACGCCGAAATTCCCAATAGCTCCTCCGGAGAGTCGTCTTCAGCACTTCTGCAAGGGCGCAGCCATCTTGGGAGGGACCCACAATGCACCGGGGGCTCGCCGGAGCGGCTCAAGCGTCGCTAAACGTCAGCGCAGTTTTGCTCCCCTAACTTTATTATTATTATTATTATTAAAGAGAGGGAATATACAAAACAAGATAGGGAATAAATGTACAAAAAGAAAGATAAAGTTCAGACAACGGTGCAATGGTGGTGATAATGTTACATCAAATTCAAACATAAAAAAGTAAATTAATAAAAAAATAAATGTAATCGGTAATTTTATTACCCGGTGCGGGATTCGATACGGGGTGTACTGCACCACAAGGCGACATCACTAACCGCTCGGCTAAAGGGTCAGACCCGTTAGCTAGAGGCTAACGTGTCTTATTAGTAGTTTAGTTTAGTAGTTTAGAGACTTCTGAGGATCTGCACACTTCCGGATCCCACCGCTGCCACCAATGTAACCGGTTATTTTCTTGCCCGGTGCGGGATTCGATACGGGGTGTACTGCACCACAAGGCGACATCACTAACCGCTCGGCTAAAGGGTCAGACCCGTTAGCTAGAGGCTAACGTGTCTTATTAGTAGTTTAGTTTAGTAGTTTAGAGACTTCTGAGGATCTGCACACTTCCGGATCCCACCGCTGCCACCAATGTAACCGGTTATTTTCTTGCCCGGTGCGGGATTCGATACGGGGTGTACTGCACCACAAGGCGACATCACTAACCGCTCGGCTAAAGGGTCAGACCCGTTACAGGTCTTATTAGTAGTTTACAGAAAGAATGAGGTAAACAGATGGAGAGCACAAAGGAGCAGGTTAAGAGAAATTAAAAGAGCAAGGACCGACATATAGAAACACTTTTTTTTTGCTTTTCTATTCGTTTTTTCCAAATATTTCGATGACTTGAAGTCATTTACAAATGCATATAAAAACATGGTAAAAGAGGCAGGGCTGCCTTTCCACTTACAAGTATGTAAATGATAATTACCCAAAAGAATCACAAGATTAATAGTGTAAACTACTAATAAGAAACGTTAGCCCCCTAGCTAACGGGTCCGACCCTTTAGCCGAGCGGTTAGCCATGTCGCCTTGTGGTGCAGTACGTACGCTTCGTATCGAATCCCGCACCGGGCAAGAAAATAACCGGTTACACTAGTATCTTGTTACCCCTAACCGATCAAAGCAGAGGCAAAAAAAATAGACTGAAAACCTCAATATCAAAGGTTTATTATCAAGATACTGACAATTTGAAAGGTAGCGGGCACAGTGTAGTGTAGCATGCGGTCTGTTGCAAAGTCACAATTACATGATCTAAAATTGGCTGCTGTGAAAATCTACTTTAAAAAACATCATGCTATGTAAGGTTTCAAGCCATACCATATTTTTTTTTTAAATCTGATTGCATCAACTTTTGAGTCATTAATTAATAATTACCTTTACTCATAATTGCCAATTGCTTTTAATATAAATGACAACCAATTACTATTAATTAGAAATTATGACTATTTGAAAAATTATCAAATAGCACAAGAACCAGAGGTTTGTTTGAAATCAAGAATCGGCATTATCAATGAAAAATAAATCTGCCCTGGGCATGTACCGTCTCCTGCCATAGGAGCGTCTCTTTAAAATCAAAATCTAATGTGAAGTGATATTCGACCAGGAGGAATGTAATAATTCATTTGAATGGGTTTTAGATACAAAACTTGTTTGCAAAAATTTGGGTGACTAATGACTTCGAAGAGCAGATGTGAGTGCCTGCACATCATAAGTTTCTGTGTTTATTTAAACTTCTCTTTAAGTAACACATAATACATTTTAATGGTATAGCACTTTTTTTACACAATTATCTAAGGAACAGGATAACAGCACGTAAACAAGGACAAAGAATGTTACGTCGGGGTTGGGAAACGGACTTCGTTGTCTGTGTGCAGGGGCGGTTCTAGACCAATTTTACAGGGGGGCAGTTGTGTTGTCAGAGGGGCACATTCGACCCGGGACAAAAGAGACAAAGAGTGTTCAACCTTAAAATTTGTAGTTCAGCATATAAAGTAACAGTGCACAAAAAACAGCATAAAATACCATGATTGGTATGTTTCCGTAACAGTATTTCTTTTCAGTAACTTAGAGTTAGTTATTTGTTTCAGTAACGGTATTTGTTTCAGTAACTTAGTTACAATTTTATTAAATAACAATATTGAAAACAAAATAAAACACATTCCTTTTAGCTTCAGCTCAAGTTACAGCACATTCATTGCTGCAACACTTCTTTGTAAGGCTCGATGAACAGTACAAGCTCTACTGTACGAGAGGGTCTCTGCATCCCAGTCTGTATTTTCCTTTCTAGAATTTCACATTACAGCAATTGTATTCTGTGGTTTTTGCCAAACTGATCAACAAATAAGTCAAGATTCAAAGCCTTTGCCCTCCTCGACTCAATACTTGGAACACCAAGATTGCTTAATCTCTCGTCGGTTATAGTGGACCTTAACTAAGTTTTCACCATCTTCAGCGTTGAAAAACTCTGTTCACAAGAAGCAGAACTCACTGGGATAATGGCTGCTATTTTGCAGAGTCTGAAGAGCTCAAAAAACACTTCTTTATACGGCTCAATGAACAGTACCAGCTGTACTGCACTAGAAGGTCTCTGCATCCCAGTCTGTATTTTCCTTTCTAAAATGTGGCTGAACTGATGTAGTTCATGCTCCAAGTCATCAATATTTGAATCATACAATCGAGCACATAAAAACAGAGCAGTCTCTTTCAGAAATGCATCACTTTTGGGGTTTAGAGCTCGGCTGCTACTCATTATGTCACAGTTTGTCTTCGTTGCTCAGAAATGTACAACACTTCATCCCACAATTTATCAAAAAAAATGGCTCCTGCCTGAAGTCATTCAACATCTGAACTCCGAAGCTTCAGCTTTTGAAAATTCAAGTGACGAACACTGTAGCATATCAGAGAGAAGTTTTTTTTCTCCACACATTTTACAGGGTGTAGCAAGATGCACAACGAATTCAAGATCTATCTGTGCCAGCTGACCTAGAGCCTCCATAGGTCTTGCACCATTGCATTCTTAGGCAATTCTCATCATTGTTGTTTTTATTTTTTGGGGCAGCGAAATATGACATAATGTCATTTTTTTCCTCTTCATTTTGAGGATAACTAGAGAAGCAAAAACAATGGAGAGGAATGCACAACACTTCAGCAACCCGGAATACTAATATAATGTCGCTGGTTTGCTTGAATTAATTTGTGTTGTGGTAGCCTTTGCGCTTACATTTCACAACTATATAGCAAAACCGATGGAGACGAATGCATGGCATGCCATCAACTCAGGCTAACCATTCATGGAGAGAAATTTTCTTCCAAACAAGTATTAACCCTTTTGCATTTAACTTACTTTTTATGCTATGTAGCGTACGTTACATGGTTCACCATGTTTTCATTAGCGTTATTACGCTTCTCATTCTCCTCTTCTTAGGCGGCACGGTGGCCCAGTGGTTAGCACTGTCGCCTCACAGCAAGAAGGTCCTGGGTTCGAACCCCGGGGTTGTCCAACCTTGGGGGTCATCCCAGGTCGTCCTCTGCGTGGAGTTTGCATGTTCTCCCCGTGTCTGTGGTGGGGTTTCTCCGGGTGCTGTAGTTTCCCCCACCATCAAAAAGACATGCACGTTAGGGTTAATACTCCTGTCCGTGCCCCTGACCGAGGCCTGGCAAGATGAACTGGAGTTGGTCCTCAGGTGCTGCACAGCTACTCAGCTAGGATGGGTTAAATGCAGAGAAGAATTTCGCCATGGGGACTAATAAAATATATCAAAATCATAGTAAAAAAAAAAATCACAGTTGTCAGTTAGCATTCTAGCTAACATTTTTATAATCTAGTCTTCCAATCGTACCGGTTTTAGCATGCACGCTAAATGGCCAATGACACCGGTGTGACCGTATGTGTGAAAGGGTTAATGCAAGCAAACCGTTAGCTGTAGCTCTTTACGCTGGCTGCCATTAAGCTAACTAGTCAGCAACAACATTTCCCGACCACAAGTCTTACCTCGTAACAGCTGCACAAATAAAATAGTTTTGCTCACCTTCAATTCATGGCGGCAGTCTTGCAACGTTTAGCTTTGATTCTTGGTCTGGCAGGAGCCGACAGGTGGTTGGTGGCCTACTTTCTTTCGCGCTTCAGCCAGTGGCGGTGTACCACCGCTCTAAGGGGATCCGACGAGAATGTTAAGCCACGCTTGTCCCGCCTTTCGCGTCAGCGCCATATCGCCGCAAGAAATCTGTAATTTCAGTATTATTGTAGACTCTTTATTCAGAGGGGGTCCCAAGTTCAGTGTTACACAGGCACTGGCCCCTGTTGGCCCCTCCCCAAGACCGCCTATGCCTGTGTGTGAAAAGCATGGAAAAGAGGGGCAGGGAGGCAGTAGAAAAGAGGGAGAGCTGACGTGGCCTCCTGCAGACACAAAGGCCATGTGACAAAAGCCAACAAGGCCTCTTGTTGTGCCAGAGGGGCACAGTCTCCATTAAGGACGGACTGTGTTCTGGGGTTGTCCGTCGAGCAGATTTCCTTGGAGATGGCCATTTTGTTACTGCAACTTTCTACCCTCTGGTCCGACTTTCCTAACTCTAGCCATCATCGAGACCTGCGTTAGCCTAATCACTTGTGCTTCGGAGGCTGTCATCTTCCTGGGTGTTTGCTGAAAATGGTTTGCAGCTGGGTTGTGCAGGCCTCAATCTTTTAACAGGTGGCAAGCTTTGTGCGTAAAAGGGTACACAATAGCAGCTAAGCCCTGAGCTTTGCCAGCCGGAGTGTCTGCCATGGGAACCAGTCGGGCTCGTGGCTCTTCCAATGCAGGTGGTTTGTTTTTTTTATTTTCAACATTTACTTCCAAAATGATCTGGAAAATGTTTCTTATAAGATAGGTGGACAGAATAACTGTCAAGGTTGTTTTATTCCGCCGTTGTTACCTACTAATTGGGGTTGTTTTTTTTGGTGTGTCATTGTTGCTAAACTCATGGCCAGGGTAACCTGCCACACACACACACACACACACACACACACACTCCCCCAGGAAAAGCATAAAAAGTGCTGATTTAAAGGGGCAGTACACCGTTTTATTTTTCTAGAGAAGAAGAAAGAAAGCCCCTTTATTTTGTCATTGTGTTCTTACAACAACATGGGTTCTCTGCATGTAACCCGTCCTATTGTATAGGAGCAGTGGGCAGCTGCAGCGCCCGGGGACCAACTCCAGTTCTTCCTTCCATTGCCTTGCTCAGGGGCACAGGCAGGCAGTATTAACCCTAACATGCATGTCTTTTTGATGGTGGGAGGAAACCGGAGCACTCGGAGGAAACCCACACAGACAGGGGGGGAACATGCGAACTCCACACAGAAAGGACCTGGGACGGCCTGGGGTTCGAACCCGGGACCTCCTTTTCTTTTTTTTTTTAACTTTCCGCCTTTTTTATTAGGTAGCGATAGCCGAGAAAGACAGGGGAGAGAGAGAGGGGATGACATGCAGCAGAGGGCCCTGGCCGGATTCAAACCCAGACTGCTGTGGTAAGGACTCAGCTTTATGTGGTACATGCTCTACCGGGTGAGCCAGCGGGTTGCCCCCGAACCCAGCATCTTCCGGCTGTGAGGTAACAGTGCTAATTAACCACTGGGCCACCGTGCTGCCCCGTTTACTTCTTTTGAGCTGAATACACGTAGGTATCAGCCTTGGATGGTGATTGTCATAATAAATTTTAAACAAAAACAAAATCAAGATGCATGACGGGGCCATTGTGAGGGAGAAGATGTATGCTTTTTCTCACGTCTGGTGGAAAACAGGGTTGATCGACAAGAAGCGTTACAGCAAAGATGGGCTTCCGTGTGAGTTTTTGTGGCGTAGCTAAGTCGGTTTTAGTGACTTAAAGTCAGTTTTAGCTAGCTTGGTGACCTAAAGTCAGTCTTAGCTAGCTCGGTGACCTAAAGTCAGTCTTAGCTAGCTTGGTGACCTAAAGTCAGTTTTAGCTAGCTTGGTGACCTAAAGTCAGTCTTAGCTAGCTTGGTGATCTAAAGTCAGTCTTAGCTAGCTTGGTGACCTAAAGTCAGTCTTAGCTAGCTTGGTGACCTAAAGTCAGTCTTAGCTAGCTTGGTGACCTAAGGTCAGTCTTAGCTAGCTCGGTGATAGGAGCTAGCCATAACCTTTACATCTCCTCATTTGATGTTTTCACCACACATCATACACGTTCATATGCACGCACATTCATAGCTTTTCATGCTACCGTACGCACTCCCTCTGCTGCTGTAAAGTGTAGACTATCTTATTTGTCATAATAAAGTATAATGACCTTTCAAACAGCTAAAATTAAATTCAACTTGTGTAAGAAGACTTTGAAGCAGCCCCCGCCCCCAACTCTATAACAACCCCGCTCATGGGTTTTGCTGTTTTAGCGGTGTAGGCCTGCAGTGCATGGTGGCTGGACTCAGTGTGATGCGCTGAATCCTGAGCCAGGTCGGTTGGACTGCTGCATCATTTAGAAGATAGTGGTGGTGTGTGTGTGTGTGGGGGGGGGGGCAAAGCTGTGGTAGATTTGAAGGTCAGCTGTAGTGTATAGCTAATTGATATCGACTATGCAACAGTAGCTCAAAATATGCATTCAGGGCTTCGGTTCCCAGGTAATGATAGAGACCGGTGCAATGTTGGTGGAAACAATTTCCAAAATGTTGTTTTTAATCTTATAACTAGTTTTGATCCCCTCAAAATGATACAGTAACAATGGTCGTTTTTGGCCCTTCTCATGTTTTTCCACTGAAATTTTCCCTTTGGTTTGTAGAACAAAGGTTAAGAGGTGGCAAAGCGACAAAAGGATGTCCATTTACACCACATGTATTCTGTGTTATATACTGGCACATCTTTCATGCTCGTTTTTTTTTAATTTTCTTTTTAAGCTGCCTGGATATCTGGTATATTACTGCTTGTTTTTCTCATTGCTTGTGTCAACTGAACAAGTGAATTCACACATGATTTGTCCCAACCATCCTTTGCTGTCACGTCTCACACTCATTGCTCAAACAGCGGGAGCCTGTTTCTGAAATTGTTTTTGAAATGTATTCCTGAAAGTCACAAGAGGAAACGCTCCATGCCCCATCTGTCACTAAGACAAAATCAAACTGTCCCTGTACCCTTTGTGAAGGATACATGAAGAGAGAGAGGCAATTATAAAAAAAACAACATTATTAACAGTCTTGATGCATGCTCAATAATCAGAGTGTGTTGAAAGGGTTGGAAGGAGTACTTTGAGGGGCTGATGAATGAAGAAAATGAGAGAGAGAGAGAGAGAGAGAGAGAGAGAGAGAGAGAGAGAGAGAGAGAGAGAGAGAGAGAGAGAGAGAGAGAGAGAGAGAGAGAGAGAAGGTTAGATGATGTGGGGATAGTGAATCAGGAAGTGTGGTGGATTAGCAAGGAGGAAGTGAGGGCAGCTATGAAGAGGAGGAAGACTGGAAAGGCGGTTGGTCCTGATGACACACCTGTGGAGGCATGGAGGTGTTTAGGAGAGATGGCAGTGCAGTTTTTCTTTTCTCCAATATTTATTTTTAAAGATCATTTTTTCAGTATTTACTGCTTTATTTTAAGAGAGAGAGGGGGGGGGCATGCAGCAAGGGGCCTGGGCTGGATTCAAACCCAGGCCTCTGTGGTAAGGACTCATCCTTACGTGGTACGCCCTCTACCAGGTGAGCCACCAGGGTGCCACTAATATTCTATTGGAAGGAACATTGGGTCTAAAAAAACCCAATGGAAATGGAAATTAATCTACTGCTACTTTTGGCTGCTCCCGTTAGCGGTCGCCACAGCGGATCGTCCGTTTCCATCTCTTCCTGTCCTCTGCATCCTCCTCTGTCACACCAGCCACCTGCATGTCCGCCCTCACCACAGCCATAAACCTCCTCTTTGGCCCTCCTCCTTCCCTCTTCCCTGGCACCTCCATATTCAGCATCCTTCTCCCAGTATACCCAGTAAATGGAAATGAATATCCCTTCATATTCTGGTAATTCACCCCCCGGCCCCCTCCCACCCAACCCTCACCCACTGCCGATGCAAAAAAAGGTTAAAAATAAAAATAAACATTAATAGCAGTAATAACAATTATAAGATATATCAAAACCTACAAAATACAAATAAAACAGGTTGGAGAGCTTTACACCAACAAGATGCATTCAGCCACCTCATAAGTACCAAGTCCAGGAAGCACCATCTACATATGAGCTATTAGTAGTCATTTCTATTTACATAAGTCATGGTTTATGAGGTCATACATTGTAGTGATAGGAGAAAAATATATCCCATATGGCATCAGTGTAGTAGTCTACACTGACACACAGCATCCAATTAAAATCAAGACATATAATACGAATAATACGAGTGGTCTTAATCATAGGGAACCGTTGTTAGTTGGTCAAAATAAGATAAGAGGGGTTGCTAAGTAGAGTATAAATTCTGGGCTGGGGGCGTCCGGGTAGTGTAGCGGTCTATTCCGTTGCCTACCAAGGCGGGGATCGCTGGTTCGAATCCCCATGTTACCTCTGGCTTGGTCGGGTGTCCCTGCGGACACGATTGGCCGTGTCTGCGGATGGGAAGCCGGATGTGGGTATGTGTCCTGGTCGCTGCGCTAGCGCCTCCTCTGGTCGGGGAGGGGGAACGCGGGGAATAGCGTGATCCGCCCACGCGCTACGTCCCCCTGGTGAAACTCCTGACTGTCAGGTGAAAAGAAGCGGCTGGCGACTCCACATGTATCGGAGGAGGCATGTGGTAGTTTCGACCCTCCCCGGTGTCAGAGGAGTTTCAATGAATGTGTCCATACCAAATTAGGGTGGTAATATTGGAAATTATGGGTTTTTAAGAATTGGCGTATTTGAAAATACCAAAAAAAGGTTTGAGCCAAGCAGGTTAAGTTTAGCAGATAGGGTCTCAAAGCTAGCAAAGATACTATCAATATCTTCTTCTTCTTCTTCTTCTTCCAGCTTGTTCCCTGTTACCCAGGGGTCGCCACATCAGATTTTATAGTTTCCATCGGTACCCTGTGAGTGTGAGGGCACAGCACCAATGGTGGTACCCTCAATCCATCAACCATCAAAGGTACGATCAATACAAGCATCATTAAAATATTTTAGTCCCATTCTATTCAACTCCGGATAGCATCTGGATGTGGGTCACCTCAGGCAATGATGCGGCACTGATGGCCTTCTTCTGGCCCTGACAAAATGGATATGAGCCTGGGCATTCAGGTAGCGTAGCAGTTTATTCTGTTGCCTACCAACACAGGGATCTTTGGGTCGAATCCCCGTGTTACCTCCGGCTTGGTCGGGCGTCTCTACAGACACAATTGGCCGTGTCTGCGGGAGGGAAAGCCGGATGTGGGTATGTGTCCTGGTCACTGCACTAGCGCCTCCTCTGGTCAGTCAGGGCGCCTGTTGTGGGGGGGGGGGCTGGGGGGAATACCATGATCCTCCCATGCACTACGTCCCCCTGGTGAAACTCCTCACTGTCAGGTGAAAAGAAGCAGCTGGCGACTCCACATGTATCAGAGGAGGCATGTGGTAGTCTGCAGCCTTACCTGGATCAGCAGAGGGGGTGGAACAGCAACCTGGATGGCTTGAAAGAGTGGGGTAATTGGCCAGATACAATTGGGGAGAAAAGGGGGGGGGATAAACCAGTGCCCACCGGTTTAGTCTCCATGTTGTTGAGTGCATTCTGGTGGGCCTTGTAGAGGTCATGCTGGCGGTCCACCTGGTTCTGGAAGCGTGGCTGCTTCCTGGCTGGGAGAAAAAGTGGAGGGGGGGGGTGGATGTGAGCCTGAAGTGGCCCACATGTATAATAGCAAATATGGCCCAAATATCCCAAATCAAATGTGGGCCTTTTTTGGAAAAGATGCGGTGCTCTCGGCAACGTGTAATCTGGATGTGACCCTGAACTGCCCCGTGTGGTAAATGGTGAATATGGCCCAAATATCACAAAACAAATATGGGCCACCTTTGGCAAATATGTGGCAGGTGCGGCATTGCTATGGCTTGGTTCTGGCCCAGATCTGGCAAACAAGAGCGGACTGCCCAAGTGTCATCATTCCATGCGATAAGTGGTTTGGATGAAGTGTCGGGTCAGGGACGGGTCCGGGCTACAGCAATTTTGCAATCTGGGACTGCCCAAAAATAGCATCCAGCTTCGCAGGGAGGAATAAATCATTATTACAAATAGCAGGGAGAAATTTCAAAATTTCAAATGTTGATGGAATTGTGTCCAAATTTTGTGTGGCTGTGACAATGGGGCTAGGAGTATGTTGGGGGGGGGGGTGAAGGTAAGGTGGCGCAAACAAGAGCTCGCAGGGCAGACAAACAGGAGTCAGCCTTCATACGGCACCAGTCCATATCTGGATGATGTAGCCAAAAAATTAACTTTTGGATGTTTGCTGCGCAATTATAAAACATAAAGTTTGGAAGAGCTAAACCCTCTTTTGACCTGTTTGCCTGAAGCAGAGGCTTATTTATGCATGGAATACGGCTCCTCCATATAAAGGCTGAGATCAAGCTGTCAGCTGTGAGGGAAAAAAAGATCTGGGCAGAAAAAGAGGCAAACACATAAAAAGATAAAGAAGTCAGGGAAAAACATTCATTTTCACACATTGAACTCTGCCAGTTAAAGATAAAGAAATAACCTTCTCTTTCTGACGGTCCAATCTCACTTGTTCCATCAGGACTGTAATGTTCTCTTTATGTAGAGATTTAATGGAATGGGTGATTTTTATACCCAGGTATTTAAAACTAGCTTTAGAAAAATGAAAAGGAAGTTCACCTTGGCTGTTCATTAATGCAGAGCTGTTAACCGAAAAACACTCGCTCTTTGTGAAATTTAATTTATATCCAGAGAAAGCACCAAAGTTTTTCAATACATCTAATATTTCTGGCACACAGGCAACCGGGTCAGTGACATATAATAATAGGTCGTCTGCATATAAGGACAAATATGTTCAATACCCCAACAACGACAAATGCCCTTAATCAATGGGGATTCTTTTAGAGCTACGTAGAGGGATTCAATGACTACAGCGAATAAAAGAGGCGATAGGGGGGCAGGCAGCCCTGACAATTTCCTCATGAGAGTGCAGAGTATGGAGAGTGTTGATTATTGGTACAGACGAAAGCCTGTGGAGAGGAATAGAGAAGGCGGACCATTGAGGTGAATTTTCCCCCAAAATCAAAATGTTTCCAGACGGCAAATAAATATCGCCGTTCCACCTTGTTGAATGCTTTTTCTGCATCTAATTAGATAACTACCTCTGCGGCATACGCTGGAGGTGCAGAATAAATAACACTTAGGAGTTGACTTGCATTAGAAAAGGAGTGTCAGCCCTTCATAAAACCTGTCTGGTCCTCTGAAACAACATCATCGAAACAGTATCCAATCGGCTTGCTAGCATTTTTGCCAGTATTCTAACATCCATATTCAAAAGCAAAATAGGACGGTAGGAGGCACCGTTTGTAGGCTCCTTGCTGGGTTCTAACAAACGTGAGATTGATGCTTGGATCAATGTTGGAGGCAAAGAGCCTATAGAAATGGCATCATCAAACATTTCAAAAGAAGAGGGGTTAGTTTGAAAACTTAAAATATATACATATATATATATTTTAGGGTACCCATCTGGACCTGGGGATTTGCCATTTTGCATACTTAGAATAGAGCTTACCACTTCCTCCAGTAAGCAAGGTTTGTCTAACTCCAGATTTTATTCTGTACTCATAGTAGGAGTTTCTAAGTTATTAAGAAAATTATTCATGGATGTTATGTCACTAGGGGCTTTTGATGTAGACAGGCTGGAGTAGTAGGATGAAAACGTTATATTAATGACAGCAGAGTCTGAAGTTACATTTTGAGAGGAGTCCGCAATTTAGGAAATCGTGCTTGATGCAGATTTACATTTTATTTGATGAGCAAGGAGCCGACTTGCCTTGTCTCCATATTCATAGAAAGCACCGCAAACATGGAGCAACAGTTGTTCTGCTTTGGCAGTAGATAGCAAGATGAATTCTGTCTGGAGGCCCAACCTCTTTTTATATAACCTTGGAGTAGGTGTCTCTGAGTATTGTCAATCCAAGTCTAAAATGGATTCAGCCAGTTTTTGTATTTTGACCCTGTGCTGTTTAACAGCATGAGCAGAGTAAGAAATAATTCGGCCCCTGAGAACAGCTTTCAATGTTTCCCAAAGCACTGAAGGAGAAACAGCTTCAGTTTTCTTAGTTTCTAAGAGGTGATCAGTGGGTGAGGATATATAATCACAAAATGCGTTGTCTGATAATAGAGAGGAATTTAGCCTCCATAGAGTATGTTGGGTGGCAGCAGATGGGAAGGACTATTCTAGTAAGAGAGGGGCATGATCCGAGATCACAATGGCTGATCAATCTGAGATCTACTGATTTAACAAAAGAGAGAAGTGGCTCGTCAATGAAAAAAATAATCTATTCTAGTATACAAGTGATGCACATGAGAAAAGAACAAAAATTCTTTAGTCTTTGGGTAAAGAAATCTCCATGGGTCCACACATCCCATTTGATTCATATATGATATTATGGCTTTGGATATTTTAGAGGGGGATGTATTTTTAGGACTGGAGTGGTCCAGTTTGGAGTCAGTGATGCAGTTCCAGTCCCCACCTAGGATTAGATAGTGAGTATTAAGACTGGGAAAAGGACAGAGTTTGGTTACAAATTCATCATTATCCCAGTTGGGGGCATATAGATGTTAACCAGTATAACTGGCGTTGGGGACAGGGACCCAGTGACTATAATGACCCTGTGGGTCACCAAAGTTGGAACTCCACGCGAAGTAAAGTCGCAAATTTCTTTCACCACCGGAAGCAAATGTTTTATTCACCCCTTCGCTTGAATAGAACGGAAGTGAACGGGAGGCGACTATTCACCGATATTAGTTGCACACGTGTGACCGTAGCCTTAGACTGGGAAATTGCACATGGTTGATTGTTGATGTTTACCGCAAGCCAACACATACTGGTCAGCACTTAAGGTTTGACCCTCATCATCCGCTGGAGCACAAACTAGGAGTCATCAGGACCCTGCACCACCGAGCTGACAACACCCCCACCGACACAGCGGCTGGGGAAGGGGAGAAATCCCACATTAAAGAGGCCCTGGTTAAGTGCGGTTATCCTAACTGGGCGTTTGTCCAAACCAGGAAGACGCCCAAACAGTGCACCAGCTGATCGAAGAGAGGAAAAGGACACCAGCACCACGTCTCAGTTGCTTTCAAACCCCAAAACACGCTGCGCCAGAAGGTGGTCCACCTCAAGGATCGGGTCCCCCGGCACAAACAGAGCAATATAGTGTACACTGTTAAGTCCCAAGAAGGACTACCGTGACTTGTATGTCAGGGAAACCAAACAGACGCTGGCCGAGAGGATGGCACAACACAGGAGAGCTACACGTCAGGCCAGGACTCCACAGTCTACACCATCTACAGGCCAGTGGCCACTCTTTCAAGGAGGAGGATGTGCACATCCTTGATAGGGAGGAACTCTGGTTTGAACGGGGAGACAAAGAGGCCCTCTATGTGAAGAGGGAACGACCATCCCTGAACCGAGGGGGTGGGGGCTAAGAGTACATCTGTCACCATCTTACAATGCTGTGATTGCAACTATTCCCCAATCCTGTGTGAACAGTACACACGGCCATTGTAACTCTGGTTAACGGTCACGGTAATTTGCATACGAAACCGATCGCTCGTTTGTGGCGCCACTGTGCTATTCACAAGGGTGGGGATACCTGCAGTCAGCTGAGACCGATGGAGTCACTCTTCGACGAGTGATGAGACGTTTCTCCTGGTAAACATGTCCAGATGAACTGATTATTAGCAGTCACTTAAATGATGAACAGGATGCATAAATGGTTCTTGGTTTCTTATGTAACAACGACAACAACAACAACAACAACAACAAAATGTTCAAGGTCCATATGAATGTAATCAGGCAGTGCTCAGCCACCGACAAATACAGCCTTATGGCATCTCACCTCATTGGGAAACATGAAAAGGTACACCAGACGGACGGAGCATGAAAATACCCCTCTCGGTGCATTTGCTCGAGCAGTAATCATCAACACGGCCTCTTTTCTTGCAACACGACCAGCGCCGTGGCAATCTGGCCTATAAAAAAAAACTCATAGGTACATAAGCCCTGCCATCTTCTTTTCCCACCCCCGTCCCCCACCCCTCAGTGTCCACCGCATGCCGCGGGGAAACCAATCCAATCTCCAAGGTATGATAGAGGTTGGGACCCTGGGATCGCCGGCAGAGGGAGGAGGGGGGAGAGACGAGATTAGTCTACTTTTCGCCATCTCCCCTCGCTCAGATTGGGAGCAGGTTAACGCCGTCAGCCTGGCTGGATCCCAAAACCCGGGGCTGATCCCAGAGCCGAACCCGACGGGAGCAGGAGGACGGAATGATTACAGCAAGGTTGGTAACCCTCTCCGAGGACTGATTACAAATAAGGCTGGAAAGACCAAAGACACTGATCGACCGACGGAGGGATGGACGATCAGAGAGGCCGACATAAAAGATGGAGAGGGGGCAGACTGATCGACAGACAGAGACGGGCAGACAGAGACGGATGTGGGTATGGGTATGTTTCATTAGAGGAAGCTGAGGGATCATACGATCTTTAATAGATCTCCCAACAGAAAAGTTAGTCTGACAGGGTGGGAAATTGGACACACGAGACCTGTAATGGAACATCAACCCCCCCCCCCCACCTTATCAAGTCACATAGGGTTTCATGTAGGACTATGTGCATTATTTCCCCCCTGTCTTTAACCATCGGTGTCATCAACATGGCCGGATTAACCCACCAGGGGGCCCTGGGGCACACACGTCCATTGCCCCCCCCCCCCCGGCTACAGGATCAATAGAACCTGTAGCTTGGGATCAATAGAGCCTGTACAGTAGAGACTGTAGCTTGGGGCCCTGTATCAGTAGAGACCGTAGCTTGGGGCCCCGCATCAGTAGAGACTTCGTAGCTTGGGGCCCTGTATCAGTAGAGACCGTAGCTTGGGGTCCCGCATCAATAGAGACTTTGTAGCTTGGGGTCCCGCATCAATAGAGACTTTGTAGCTTGGGGTCCTGCATCAATAGAGACTTTGTAGCTTGGGGCCCCGCATCAGTAGAGACTTCATAGCTTGGGGCCCTGCATCAGTAGAGACTGTAGCTTGGGGCCCTGCATCAATAGAGACTGTAGCTTGGGGCCCCGCATCAATAGAGACTGTAGCTTGGGGCCCCCGCATCAGTAGAGACTTTGTAGCTTGGGGCCCTGTATCAATAGAGACTGTAGCTTGGGGCCCTGCATCAGTAGAGACTGTAGCTTGGGGCCCTGCATCAATAGAGACTGTAGCTTGGGGCCCTGCATCAATAGAGACTGTAGCTTGCGGCCCCCGCATCAGTAGAGACTGTAGCTTGGGGCCCTGCATCAGTAGAGACTGTAGCTTGGGGCCCCCGCATCAATAGAGACTTTGTAGCTTGGGGCCCTGCATCAATAGAGACTGTAGCTTGGGGCCCCCGCATCAGTAGAGACTGTAGCTTGGGGCCCCCGCATCAATAGAGACTGTAGCTTGGGGCCCTGCATCAATAGAGACTGTAGCTTGGGGCCCCCGCATCAATAGAGACTGTAGCTTGGGGCCCCCGCATCAATAGAGACTTTGTAGCTTGGGGCCCTGCATCAGTAGAGACTGTAGCTTGGGGCCCTGCATCAGTAGAGACTTCGTAGCTTGGGGCCCTGCATCAGTAGAGACTGTAGCTTGGGGTCCCGCATCAATAGAGACTTTGTAGCTTGGGGCCCCCGCATCGATAGAGACTGTAGCTTGGGGCCCTGTATCAGTAGAGACCGTAGCTTGGGGCCCCCGCATCAATAGAACCTGTAGCTTGGGATCAATAGAGCCTGTACAGTAGAGACTGTAGCTTGGGGCCCCACATCAGTAGAGACTTCGTAGCTTGGGGCCCTGTATCAGTAGAGACTGTAGCTTGGGGCCCCGCATCAGTAGAGACTTCGTAGCTTGGGGCCCCCGTATCAGTAGAGACTGTAGCTTGGGGTCCCGCATCAATAGAGACTGTAGCTTGGGGCCCTGCATCACGACGCAGGGTTGGAACAAACCCCCCTTGTAGGGTATGACTGGGAGTCCCTACAATACACGAACACAATACCCCTGACCTTTTGGGGCCCCTCGTGGTCCGGGGCCCTGGGGCACTCGCCCGGCATGCCCGGTCTGTAATCCAGCCTTGGTCATCCATCAATCAACCCACCCTATTGTATAGGAGCCGTGGGCAGCCGCCGTGCAGCACCCGGGGACCAACTCCAGTTCTTCTTCCCATTGCCTTGCTCAGGGGCACAGGCAGGAGTATTAACCCTAACATGCATGTCTTTTTGATGGCGGGGGAAACCGGAGCACCCGGAGAAAACCCACCGCAGACACGGGGAGAACATGCAAACCCCACACAGAAAGGACCTGGGATGACCCCCAAGGTTGGACAACTCCGGGGTTCGAACCCAGGACCTTCTTGCTGTGAGGCGACAGCGCTAACCACTGGGCCACCGTGCCACCTGCCCTGCTGTTGTCGAAGCAAGTGTAAAGTTTATCAATGGAAACACAGGAGCCATGATGACAGACGGACGAATGAACAGACAGACAGGCAGACAGAGTTAGGGAGGATGGATGTGGGTTGATTGACCTTGATCTTCAGCACAGGAAGTGTTGTCTCCAATAAAGGTGATGTCAATTTTTTTTCTTTGACAGTCACTGAAAGGATTTCTGGTACACACACACAAACACGTTTCACTATCCTTATGAGGACCGCTCGCTGACTACATTCATTTCCTAGCCCTTAACCCTAACCTTAGCCACGCAAACCACATGCCTAACCCTCACCCTTACCCTAACCTTAACCTAACCCTAATTCCAACCTTAACCCTAAAGCCAAGTCCTAACCCTAACATAGACCCTTTTACTTGTGAGGACCTCTAAAAGGACCACACAAGGTAGGTGGTTTCTGGTTTTTCTATCCTTGAGGACATTTGGTCCACATTAGGATAGTTAAACATGTACACACACACACACACACACACACACACACACACACACACACACACACACACACACACACAACCAACCAACCAATCACTCACCCATGCATGCACACACACACACACACACACACACACACACACACACACACACACACACACAACCAACCAACCAACCACTCACCCATGCATGCACACACACACACACACACACACACACACAACCACTCAACCATGCATGCACGCACACACACACACCCACACACACAAACACACACCCACACACACAAACACATACACACATACAACCAACCAACCACTCACCCATGCACAGACACACGTGCACACACACACGCACACAACCACTCACCCATGCACGCACACGTGCTCAGATTCCCTGGGGGGGGGGGGGAGTACTGGACCGCATTTCCACTCATTACCAGTATCAGCCCAGTGTGCAGGTGGGAGGACGGTTTACTGCACCACTGAAGAGCTGCTGCTGCTGCTGTTCACCTTCACCTCTCACAACACACACAAATGAAGGCATTGCAAAGGGCCTTGTTCTGAGAGTCCACAGTGAATCATGCAGA
Organism: Lampris incognitus; assembly: GCF_029633865.1. Lineage (NCBI taxonomy): Eukaryota > Metazoa > Chordata > Actinopteri > Lampriformes > Lampridae > Lampris > Lampris incognitus. Next base: position 54,649,621 of record NC_079215.1, on the reverse strand, counting down.
CCACTTCAGCCGGCTGGATGGGTTTTCCTTTTAATCGCAAAGGGCACGCCGGTACGGCATGCACAATTATAAATAATATTCCAGTAAAAAGGAGTAGAAAAGGATCTGTGCCAATAGCTGCCGAGGTTGCATAAATTAATAACAACTCGAACGATAGATAGATAG